>NC_083465.1:28859458-28884458 GCF_030014155.1 Tachysurus vachellii
CTTTGCTAACAGATAGCTAATGGCATTAAGAAGAGTCTATTAAACGTTTTCATAATGTAATTGACTTTTTATTATGTGTAACCACTAAAGACAGGGAAAGACTTTTAAATGGAGTAAATTTAAAAGATCATTATGACTTGGTGTCCTTTTCATGGCTAGCATAGGATTTGAGGCAGGCTTATGTAGGTTTGGTAAAGTACAATATTTATCATATTTATATTATTTATGATTGATAACTAGCAAGCTATGGGGCTTTTTACACCTGGTGACTTCATGCGTTTTCTGTGATCAGATAGCTATCCGATCGTAAAAAGACCAGGTCTAAATGCCCTCCGAAACGTTTTGGAGACGGATATAAATCCGATGGTTCAAACCACTTCAGGAGGTGGTCTGGGACGCGTTTCAGATGAAACTGGACAGGTGTAAATGAATGTGGTTGTTCAAGCCACATACGTCAGCGCTATACTCCTCCAAAACGGAAGTACGTCACTCGCAGGTGACTCGCAAGTCGTGCATCGCGTCAGAAACAAATGTGTTCTTCCATCAGTGCAGTGCTCCGATCTTTCACCCAGGTGTCTCGTTGGGTCTTAAAATGCACTGCTGCTGCCAGCGAAAATGCAGCAAACAGTAAATGCTGTTTTTTGTAGTAACCGCATACACCAAAGCGTGTTACATGTCAGTTACCCCGGAAATGAGGTAAAATATATTAGCATTTTGGGCGGGAGTAGAAAGATCGGATCGATATCCGATTCGCTGAGACGCATTTATGTGGCCTAATGTAAATAGAACAGTTTTAACAAATCAGACAGCTATCGGATCAGAGACAACACATGAAGTGACCGGGTGTAAAAAGGCCTAAGATAATAACATATAATGCCACATTTGTCAATAGTAGACAGACAGTACTATCTTTAACAAAGTGTCAGTACTGTTATAGCATGTGTTTAATTGTTTTGCTCTTGGTTTTGTTTTCTTACACAACTTGCTTGTGTTGTGACCCTGATTGCTTACTCACTTTACTTTATTACCTTTGTCTCATTTTAAATTTTTGCCATGATTCCCTGACTTTTTTAATTCCATTTTTGGATCGGGATTTGGATTATTGTTATAAATGTTTCAGTAAACATCAGCATTCACATGTATCCACAACTTACCTGACAGCAGTGTGTATGTAGCCAGAGCGGAGGAACGCTAATCGACTGGTGATGAACCTTGCAGGGAGTTTTCACTTGGCAGAGAAGAGGTCCGGTAAACTAGGCCCCGGCAAACGGCTCAATACGTTATGAGGACCTAATGAGGGTTGCAAATTATAAATGTCGGGGAATCAGGAAATGTATATAAACTGTATCATATAAAAGTATAACTATAAACATTTTGTTGGGACATAAGATGACCTGCATGCAGTCTAATACAGATTTTTAATACACTGGCTGTGGTGAAAGTATCTATGCATGAGATGGTGTGTGGTGTAGTTCTATAGAATAAAATTGGAAAAAATCTTGTAAAATTCCATTTGTTCAATTAGTTGAACAATTGGAATATTTGGGAATTAAAAAACATTTTAGAATTGATGCAAATAAATAGAAATAGTCAAGATCAGACATGTCCAATCTTATCCACAAAGGGCCGGTTTGGGTGCAGGTTTTCATTCCAGCCATGCAGAAGGAATCAGGTGGAATCAGGTACTGCTTCTGCTTGGTTGGTATAAAAACCTGCACCCACACCAGCCCTTTGTGGATACGATTGGACACCGCTGGTCTAGATGAAGAAATACTCCTCAATCAACATTTTTGCTGAAACAAACTATAACCTACTTTATACAATAATTCAGTCAAAAGTTTGGACAAATTCTTTATGTTTTGAAAGAAGTATCTTATGTTCATTTAAGCCTGATTTATTTGATCGTGATAAAGAAAAACAGTAATATTGTGAAATATTATTGCAATTTTGATTTTAACTTTTATTAAGCAAAGAATCCTGAAATAAATTATAACAGGTTATAAAGATTATGAGGATTAAGTAGGTTCAATCAGAAAGACATTGTAATAATATTTCACCAACTGTTTTGTTCTGTATTTCTGATCAAACACTTGAGCAAGAGTCTCACTGAAAAGCAAGAGAAAGACTTCTTTCAAAATCATTAAAAATAGTAATGTGTCTCAACTTTTGGGTAGTTCCGTACTTCTGTAAAATAACTTCTGTAAAACTGTCAAAAAGAGAGGACAGAAGATTTGAGCTTGAGCTTGAGCTAGCTAGCCACATACAGTGCCTTGCAAAAGTATTCATACCCACTGAACTTTTCCACATTTTGACAACCACAAAGAAAAATGTATTTTATTGGGATTTTATGAAATAGACCGAAAGAAAGTGGCACATAATTGTGAAGTGGAATGAAAATTATTAATTTTGTCCAAATTTCTTTTACAAATAAATATCTGAAAAGTGTGGTGTGCATTTGTATTCAGCCCCCAGTGAAAATATAACTAAAATCCAGTGAAACCAACTGCCTTCAGGAGTCACCTAAAAAATGCTTACGCCACACTTATTTATTTGTAAAAAAAAATAAATAAAATTGGACACCATTTATCATTTTCATTCCACTTCACAATTATGTGCCACTTTGTGTTGGTCTATCACATAAAATCCTAATAAAATGCATTTAAAATGCATATTCAGAAAAAAATGAGCATAAGATGCTACACAACTAATAACTCTATACCCTATAGGCCCTATAACTCTCATACTCATGTCCTCGTTCAATTCACTAGCTTGTAGGGTTGCCAGGTGTTTTTAAGGCAACATAATAAACTATAAAACAATAAAAACATGAGAACTATACAGCTTTCAATCACTGCAGTGTCCTTAAAGCTAAAAGCAGAAACACTGCAAAGCTTTCAGTCTCGTCCTGCTGAAAATCTGCTGAAAATGTGCTGCAACACTTCCTCGTTCAAATGTGGATTTAGTGTCCGGTGTAAAAGTTACAAGCGTCACCTGGTGAAACAGAAGCTTTTCCTTCATCAGCTGTACAAACATCGTGCTTCTGAGGCTGCAGTAAAACCTGTAAATATTTGAACTCTAATATAATATCAAACTTTTTTAATAAATACTATAAAGTGAAATCGCTTCGCTTTCACCTCGCTTTGTCTTTTTGTAGTGTGTACGATCTTGCTTTTAATTATAAATATTCAACATGTCAGGACTTTTTAATGACATTCTGTTTAAAGGACTGAAAGCATATTTTAAGGTGCAATAACAGTAAGATGCTCCTGGTCCTTCTTAATGGATGATGATGATGCCCCACATCTCTGTTAGTCTCCTCAGGGTCCTTGCTTTTCTCACACTGTCAGAAACATGCTAATCATTGGATTGGCTGAGCTTACCAACAGGTGTGAGTTAGTGTATAGTGTGTGTGTGTGTGTGTGTGTAGTTTCTATATTCCATAGTTATACCAAAACAGACTTGGAGTCTTGGATTGTGTGTAGAGCTGTGTGTAGTTAGCACACTGGAGATTGTGGTTGTGGGTCTGAGTAATCTGACTGTTCATGTGATGTAGTTTACATTTATCGGCTGGAGGCGATGTCAATTGAGGAAGTGCTGGGTGCTCGCTGAGGATTCTGGGAAATGGTTGATGTCAGGAGCGGAAGAAGGTGTGATTTGGGGTGTTTCAGATTTAAAGTAAAGGGAGGAGTTTTAAACAGCAGTCGTGTCAGATAGTTTATTCTAAGTAGTGTGTTTCCACCTGCTGTAGACATGAACCATTACAGATTTCACATATTAGTTCTTACTGCATCATAAACAGAAGAAATAAATGTTCACAGATAAGCAAAAGTTTGCTAAAGGAGAAGAAACTGTTTGTAGCGATGAGGCAAAGGCAAGTGAGGATCCAATTGCAGTTAAACATTTAATAAACAAAACAAGAAACAGGAACACAGACAGGTAGGCAAGACTAGGCAGAACACCGGGCTGACAGGAAACAGATACACATACAACGACTAGCTTCAGGGAAGTGAACAAACAGTGTATATATATATATTAGACAGGAACCAATCACAAAGCAGAGACAATGAGTAACTAAGACAACAAACGAGAGGGAATGAATGAGTTCAATGAGTGTCCATGGGAACAAACGAGTGGGCGGAGCAAACAATTAACAGCAGGGCAAGACAGCAGACAGAAACAGGGCAAAACACAGACAGACTCATTACACTGTTATAACCAGCTCTATGTACACCTGAGTGGATCTACCTAACTTACTGACTCCAGCTAATCTACCATGCTAGTAACAGATTTACAGTGAAAATGCTGTACATTTAACAGTAAGCTGTAATCTATTATTTAACAATATATTGATGTAAATGTTTTAGATTGATATACATGGTAATAAAATCCAAAGTCAAAACTGTTGTAAGAAAAAAATATTTATTAAAACAGACAAAAAAAAATATTTCAGGTTTTTCAGCCCCTTAATAGAAAATCTCACTGTATTAAAATCACCACCACAAAATACCTACAAACAACTCCTATAAATTTAAAGCAATATTCTGGATTTAATATAAATAAGCTCGATCATCAGACTTCATAACGTAGTGATGTCAAAATAATTGTACCTCTTATTTAAACTTACTTCAACTCAGGTTTTTAAAAGAAAAGGAATGAAAGAAAATGTGATAGACATTATGCCACATATGAGGTTGGCTGAGCTTAGTTTTCATTAAATGCTGATTACTGTATTCCATTTAAATACAATTTTAACTTTTTTCCCGTTTTCCCGTTCAGTGAACAAGATCAAAAACATCTTTAAAAAAATGTCTATCAGTGTAAATATATTTTAACTGAAATCTCATGGAATTATTTATACCAAAGTCAAGGTTTTGATTTATGTGTAAACTTCCATACTTAACCTCTCAAAGTCACATTTGGGGTTGTGCTTGAATTAAAGCAGGGGGAGGAGTTTATTTAAAACAGCAGCTGTGGCTCATGTGGCTAAAGCTCTGGGTTGTTAATCAGATGATTGGGGTTCTAGCTCTAGCACTGCCAAGCTGCCACTGTTGGGCCCTCCAGGGCCACTGTATCATGGCTGACCCTGGGCTCTGACCCTAAACTCCATATACTGTATATGTCAGAGATATGTTTATTCCATGTAGTGTGCTACCACCACCACCCTGTTCTGTAGACATGAACAATTAGAAATTTCACATATTAGTTCTTATTGCAAGGGATCATAAACTAAAAGAAATAAATGTATAATAGTAAAGAATTTGGGGGGGCACAGTGGCTTAGTGGTTAGCACGTTCGCCTCACACCTCCAGGGTCGGGGGTCCGCCTTGTGTGTGTGGAGTTTGCATGTTCTCCCCATGCCTCGGGGGTTTCCTCCGGGTACTCCGGTTTCCTCCCCCGGTCCAAAGACATGCATGGTAGGTTGATTGGCATCTCTGGAAAATTGTCCGTAGTGTGTGATTGCGTGTGTGAATGAGAGTGTGTGTGTGCCCTGCGATGGGTTGGCACTCCGTCCAGGGTGTATCCTGCCTTGATGCCCAATGACGCCTGAGATAGGCACAGGCTCCCAGTGACCCGAGGTAGTTCGGATAAGCGGTAGAAGATGAATGAATGAATGATTGAATAGAAAAGAATTTTTAACAAGTTAAATATTCAAATAGTAATAAAATACAAAAATATTGTAGCCAGAAATGCAAAGGATTGCTAAAGGAGAAGAAACTGTTATAACCAGCTTAATGTGCACCTGAGTGGATCTACCATGCTAACAGTGAAACAGGAAAATTAGAAACTGTTATGTTCTGATGTCTATGTTCAGAGTCTCCTTAGTTGATCCTGATCATTAAACTGACTCAAGTCTATGACTTTACTGTATGTGGATGAATTTAAGTGGGAATCACAATGTAGTCATGGTGGAGCACCTCCACCCACAGCTGGAGGGGTTGAGTGCTCTGGTGATAATGATCTCTTTGATGGGGCTCCTGCTGATGCCGTGAATCTTGAGCAGCAGGTCCATAGTGATGTTGTGAGGTGGCTCATGATATCTTCACTGATGAAGCTGCCTCCTGCACCTGAGTCGAGCGGTGTTGTGAGTATTCCACAACAACTGGTAGTATGAAGGAATGGTGAGACAGTGACTGGGAGGGGTAACAGTGATGTGTAAGGGGGCTTGTTCTGCTCATTGCTGCTCTGGAAGAGACCTTGCTGATGACCCCATTCACAACTGGGATTAATCATGATTAATCATCTTCGGTGATTCAGTTGTAAGTGGACATTGTTAAGTATAGGTATGAGTAGGGTCTGATGTGTCTGAGATCCAATGAGATCCAATCACTTTAACTACCTAGACAGATGCTCTGTATCAAATATGTTCTGGGTTACTCAATGGACATCAGCTATGACTGAGAGAGAAGAAACTGTTACTGCTCATCAACCTCAAAAAGATTATAAGGCCATCTCCGAATGTGAAATTCATCATTCTACTGTGAGAAGCATTGTGATGAAGAGCCTTCAGTGTTTAGTATTTCTGTGAATACAAAACCATATCTGTGTGTCTCAGACTGCACTGAAGGGCCACCTAATCAATGGTGTCATTCCTTTACCATAATCATTGTGAGACACTATATTCACTCTAAAAACTGTCATTAGCGGGAAAAGGCAGGGTTCTCAAACTGATGAGGAAGACTCTCTAACATCCTGATTACTCATCACCATACTGTGTAAAACAGTCTAACTCTTTCTCTGGCAAGATATCTCAGCATCAGCATCAGACTCATTGTGACATCTAGCAAGTCCTTTGACAGGACGACCTGCTTACTGGATCAGATCAGACAGATGTCATCGAGATGATATGAGGAAGAAACCTTGAGATGAACCAGACTCTGAATGGAACCTTATCCTCACTGGCAGTGTTGGCTCAAGTGTTTAAGATGACTGAAGAATCAGAGACCAAGAGCCAAGTTACAGTATAATAAAATAGTTTATTTTGTCTAAACCATGTTGGATACAGCCGGCTTTTATAATGATGTGTGTATGAAATTGAGGCATAGAAACTTTTCTTATTACCACCACATATACATGACAGCCCAGTATAATTCTTCTCTTCAAGATATTAGATAATTAGATAATACCTAAAACTAAGATAGGAGAAAACCAGAAGAAGTGCAGAACATCAGAACCTAAGAACAGACAGGTGTACATCACAAGTGAAGAAAGTCAGATTCATTTCAATTATTCTGAAAATGAAATAAACTCTAAATGTTAAACTCTAAAACTACTCAAATTAACCATATAACATAATTATACACATTTTATTGATGAAAGATAATTTGCTATATTGAGAGATTTAACCCAAATGCGATCCCCAGCTTTTTTTTTAAAGTATGGTACAGTTGCAACGACTCGGCGCTTCAAACATGCTGTCATCAGTGTCATCAATTGTCACACAAGTGTCTTGGTTTCTTGAAGTCCCGGTGGCTGATGTGTAGGTGGACTGTGTTCGAGTGCTGCTGGAGGTGGTTGATTGTGTGTTTACATTAATTGTGTAAAAACTGTTTGCTTGCTCTGTCGAATACCCGGTTATCAGAAGAAAGTCGTCTAAGCTCAGACCCCGGATATCCCTAATAAGGCGTCTGCTGATTTGGTAGGTGGCATGTTTGTTGAAATTTGACCGATCACTGTGCTCAGTCACAAAAAGTGTTTTCAACCACTTGTTGTTAACTCCGACTATGATGCGGTCCTTGTTACTCATCTTGTTGTAGCTTTCATAATCTTCCCAGACATAAAGAGGCATGTTATACGCTGCTGTTTTGCTCAGATTTCCCAACTCATAGTAACGGAATGTCACATCAGGCAGAAGTTTTTGACCATTTCTTTCATACCTGTTCTGAAATGGGTGGAACCCAAATTGTCCATTCCCAGGATAGCAACTCAAATGCAAGGCATTGTTCTGATCAAAAGTGAGACAGTCTTTAGCAAACCAGTACAGCAGCTTTAGGCCATGTCTTGGCTGAGGCTGACCGAACCCAGTCTGCTTCAGCTTGTCTATTTCATCCAGTGTCCTCATGGTGACTTCTGACGAGGTATTAAAAATAAAAGAAAAAAATTAGACTGAGATCTATTCATAAAAGCCATTAACTACACACTAAATACAATTATTAGCCTTTAAAATTAACGTTCAAAAGACTTATTTCTGTATTGAATAATAAAATCCGAGCTGGATGTGAATTTTATAGATAACACAATTTGTTGTGATCACTTGTGCTACTATTCCACTAGGGTTGCAAAGCGGTGGAAAGTTTCCGGTAAATTTCCGGAAACTTTCCACAGGAACTTAATCTGGGGAATTTTGGAAATATTCCAAATTGGAAACTTTATGGGAATTTATGGGAATTTACAGGAATTTATGGGAATTATTTGGAAATATAGGGAAATGTATATAAACTATATCATATACAGACATAAATAATCATTTTGTTTGGTCATAAGCAGACATGCATGCAAGGTAATACAAATTTTAAAAATGACGTCTTGGCTGATTTAATTGTAAGTAGAACTTTAATTGATTCTTTCATTGAGTAACACAAAAACATAATAAACATTATTATGCTTGTAATAAACATAATAAACCTAATAATTGTATTTTTTTATTGTTTTATTGTTTTATTGTATTTTTTTAATTGTAATATTTTTTTTTATTTCACTGGGAGTGAGTGTGTGTGTGTGGGGGGGGGTGTCATCAAATTATCTGTGCATGTGGTAACACTCCTAATATACTGCTTAGTAAGGTGTATATATATAATACAACTATATAAACTATGTAAACTATATAATAGTTAGTAAGGTGGTTATTAAGTTTAGGTATTGGGTACAATTAAGAATGTAGAATAAGGTCATGCAGAATAAGGCATTAATATGTGCTTAATAAGTACTAATAAATAGCCAATATTCTATTAATATTCATGCTAATAAGCAACTAGTTAAATGACCCTAAAATAAAGTGTTACTGTGCATGTTATGGAAGAAGGCAAGTATATGCAGGGGGTTTGACCTCAATGGCCCTCCAGTAAGCAGTGTGCTGTGTGCAAGTGACCAAGGAATACAGGGTACAAATTCAACTTAAAATTGCGTTAAATCTTGTTGTTTTAAGCAAAATTATGCTGCAAGATTTTTTTTAACTACAGTACATTTAAGTTCCTTGTTATAGACAACTCTGCATTTTTTTTTAATTCCCAGTTTATTTCCATATATTCCCGTTAATTCCCATGGAAAGTTTCCAGCCTTGAAAATTCCCAGAATTTTGCAACCCTACATTCCACTGAAGTAATTTTCATGCAAGGTTCATTAAGGAGCTTTGTTCCATGTCTGTATATAAAAAAATTTTATGTGATATGATTTGTACTTCCCATGTCTATATTTATATAGTACATCTATTCCTCTTTCACAATCTGGTGCTAGGATCCACCAAGAAAAATAAACTTCTTAAGTATAAAAAACTTCTTACCCTGATAAGGTGTTGAACAGCAGAGGACAAAAACCTACATTATACAGTATATACAGTACAATGTATACAGGCTTGTAGAACCTGTTTGTTTTTATCTCTATTCAAAGCACTTCCTCTTTCCACTTTCAAAGCAATTCTGAGAGCTGGATTGCAAGGAAACAGAAACTTATCTTTACATACTGGTTACTGCGCAGAACTAAATCTCAGAACTGGTTTAAAAAAATATCCATCATTCAACGTTTGTAGCTTAAAGCACAAAAATAAGTCTTTGTACTTACCTTTTTTTTTTATAGAATAATAGATAATCTCCTCTGAAGAACAACAATCAATGGGATTAGAAGATGAGATTGTATGGCAAATCAAAGAAGTGATTTGAAGCAACAGGAAAGAAATTAAGAATTAAATGTAAATGGTGTGGTACACACACACACACACACACACACACACACACACACACACACACACACACACACAGAGAGACTCCTCCTCCAGCTTTGCAACAACACACACACACACACACACACAGACTCCTCCTCCAGCTTTGCAACACACACACACACACACACACACACACACACACACACACACACACAGACTCCTCCTCCAGCTTTGCAACAACACACACACATGCACACACACACACAGACTCCTCCTTCAGCTTTGCAACAACAACACACACACACACACACACACACACACACACACACACACACACACACAAAGATCAGAATGAAAAGTATAATGTTAATGATTCAACATTTGAACACATTACGAATTACAGCATTGCTATTTTAGTTTATTGTGAAAAAATTACCTTTAAAATTAAAATTACACTTTTACATATTGCATTTTTAAGCTATTTAGTGTTTAATTATTCATATTACATACATCTAAAATATATTTTCCAATAAAAGCAGGAGATTTTGTTGTACTAATTACACTGTATGAATATGGTAAAGGAGTTTTACTGTATTCTTCAAAAATTCTTTTTTTAGTAAACAAAATTAACCTCCAATTATTTACAACTTATAATACTTTACTACTTAATATATTATTATTATTATTATTATTATTATTATTATCATCAGATATTATAAATTATTAGGAACATTTATTATTTATATTATTATCATTATATTCTATCATTTATTATTACATATCTTTTTATTTGTATAAACATTCATGCCATTATTTGGTTAGAATTATCAGGAGGGACCTACCAGGATAGAGCTAGTCAGGAGGAATAGTAATATGTCCAGACTGGTGCAGAAAGGCAGGATATATCAAATATCATGTCAGTACAATTGTGGTGAGCTGAACAAACAACATGCAGACTACAGAACCAGAAGCCACAAACACAGCCCTGTTTTTGTACAACTTTACAGTAAAGTATAAAAACACAAGAAAATCATTTTAAAGTTTAGATTTAAATCACTGTTTATCTCTAAGATTTATCCCTAGTGAGCAAACCTGAGGTGAGGATAGTGAGGAAAAACTCCCTGAGATGGTGTGAGGAAGAAACCTTGAGAGGAACCAGACTCAGAAGTGAACCTCATCCTCATTTGGGTGACACTGGACAGGAAATAATGTCAATGTAAATGTTTGTAGTCCAGTGGAATTGTGATGAGTCGAGTGGAAATTAGATAAAAACATGGCCAATTTTGTTGCAGGGAGAAACAGAGAAACCAAAACTGAAAATCTGGCATTCTGGAAAATCTATCTGGCATCAGTTACTGCTCAATGTGGTTTCTGTTTAATTTTCTGATGATGATTTCCTCACAGCACATTTTATTAGTTAGGAAACAGAAACTTATCTGCTCTGAGACACTGGGAGTGTAGAAATGGTATGAGACACTGGGAGTGTAGGAACATTCCTCTCCTTAATTAATTAATGTATTTATTAATTTATTTATTAATTGAATTTAATTAAAAAAGAAAAACCTCATGTTTAGGGGAGTAATGTGTTGCGATGATTTTTTTTTCTCTGTGTTGCTAATGGATCCATCCATCCATCCATCCATCCATCCATCCATCTGTTCTACTTACATTTGAATAGAATTGTGACTTATTTTTTCTGCAACATTCAAAGGGTTAAAAGTTCACTATGTATCTCTAAGTGCCACCTATACAGCAAGTGGGAGTTCTAGGGAGCAAAAGCTACCATAAAAAAGAAAACAATACGAAGGTCCAGTCATTCAATCATTCCTGGGGTTAAAAAGAGAGGTTTGCTGGAAGTTTTCCTCTTCCTTCAAACCATCATCACCTACTCATCTGTACTATAATTTCATCTCTATTACAAGTTCCCTTTTAAGGAAAAGGGGCGGAGACGAGCAGCTCATTTTTGCTGGTGGGTGTGGCTAAGAAAACATACCAATGTCTGGGTGATTTAAAGAGGAAATGTTGAGTCAGTACTCTGGAGTCATGTGACCGAGTTTGTAATGGTGGATTGTGGAAAATTGTGTCTCTTTGTGTCAGAAGCTGAACACAGACCTGATATTGGGGATTAGTTTAAAACCCAACAGATATTAAACAGACGAGTTTATTTTACATAGTGCTGTAGACAGGAGCCACTGCAGACATTTCATGTGTTAACTATTAATGTTAGTAACTATTTTATGGATGTGGTCTGATTTCTTTATTCATCTTCATCAACTCAAATGCTTCATCAAAAACTCATTACAGATTCTGTTCGTCTTTGTAATGTTGGCTTCATGAAACAAGGGTTTAAACTCAAAGTAGTCCGAGAAGCTGAAAATGGTTGTGTGGTCACCAAGAACCCGGGTGACCTGATGGACATCCAGCTAAATTCAAAAGTTTACACATGCAAAATACAAGATTTCTCATTATTTAAACATTACCTTTATTTTGCATATTTTACATTGATACCATTGAGCTATCATGTATATCTTTAACCAGAAATTGTTCTGGACATCACAGACACACTCTCTACACTTTATTAGAATTCATTCCAGTAAATTCCTAGAGAACACAATCTTAGTGTCCATGGCATATTTTGAACTAGCTAAAGCTGGCAACCCGCACCTAAATCCCTGAATACTGCTCCTCCTCAGAGCTGAACCATATCTCAGCAACTCAACATCATTATTATCATAGTATTATTATGTGAGCAGAATTATAAAGAGTTGTGTGGATTTTCACCACCTGCCCCTCAGAACCTGCCCCTTCCCCCATTACGGAACAATTTGATGGTTTTAACCAACACCAAACCCCTTGTTGTTCCACTGCAAAAACATAAAACAACAATCTGTACCATATACATCATGGTATAACTGGTAAAACTGGTATACACCATCACACTTTCTATATGACCAGCAACTCAGTTAATACAATATAAAACCCAACACAGATCCCAAAGTACAACCTGTAAAGAGTCGTATGGAAGTGAATCGTTCTAGCTTTTTAGTCCATTATAATAAACATTTGTTATTGTTGGTCAGAAGCTAAGAACATGATGTCTGAACATCAGTCTGCACCACATGACATTTGGCGTGTTCTCCATTCCCAGCCATCACAGACCCTTCTCTCATCCCATCACCCAAGTGCCTATAAAAGCCTGGAGGAGTCTCCTTGGTAGGTCCTCAGACGAGCACCAGAACTAGCAGGGGTCAAGATTTTTTTTTCTTTGAGCCCAGTGTTTTGAAGATATTTACCTCAGAAGACGTGTTGATTCGTTGCGACTCTTCTTGAGGAGAAATATGCCATGAAGCTCTCCCACGGAGTGAGGAAGAGGTGGACAGTTGAAGTGTCCAATGGAGTTATGAGATTTGCGCTCAAGCTATTTTCAAGACTTTAGATTGATTAATAACTTGTAAAAATAACAGACCCACGTGGGGACTGACCAATAGCATCGATATGTGAAAAAATATGAAATTGACCAAATTTGGACATACGAGGTTTCCGCCTGACAGCAACGATATGCTCATCCTTAATTAATAATGGTTCTTAATCCTCTAGTTACTAATTGTCACAGCATGCATCTCTCTCTCTCTCTCTCTCTCTCTCTCTCTCTCTCTCTCTCTCTCTCTGAAAATTTTCCTAATTTGCCAACGACACGAGGCTACAAAAACGGCAATCATAAATATCCGTGCAACATTCCCCCAAAAGAAATAAAAAAAGAAAAAAAGAGAAAGGAGATAAAAGCCCCAGAACAAAGAGGTGAATTGTGAAAAAGGAAATGAGTCAATATCAGTGTTTTGGATTTTTGACGACATGTCTTTTAGTGTCCTCGTAGTAAAAGCATGCATTTTTGTATCGTTTCCTTTTTTCTTTCTTTTGCCTGTCTTCTTTATTTTGGCTGTCTGTGAGTTGCTGTTTTTTTCCTCATTTCTCGTTTCCTCTCCTTGCTCTCCTCTTTTCCGGTTTTGCCAATGGACCGAAGATGATGCAAAAAGGACAGTTATACATATCTGTGTAACACTGCTCCAAAAGAAATAAAAAAAGAAAAAAAGAGAAAGGAGATAAAAGCCCCAGAAGAAAGAGGTGAATTGTGAAAAAGGAAATGATTCGTTTTCGGTGTTTTGGTTCTTTGAAGAAGTGCTGGTCGGCGTGCAGGACGAGGTTACAGTGATATCATTAGATGGAGATTTCTGTACAACATTGTTTAGTTGACTCTCTGCACCAGTTGTGTGTATTTGTGTATTAGTATTTGTGAAGACAGGAGGTGATTCTGTCTCGGTGTGAACGTTTGTGGTCGTAGAAGTAGCTGGAGTGCAGATGGAGTGTGTTGGTGGAGCTTCATGGTGTTCTTGTGTATGATTCTTCACCAAGATTTCAGGAGATTCAACCTCCAGGAGAATGTCTTGTGTCATAGAAGATGTATGTGCTGGACTGTAGAAGGAAGGTGTTGGTGGAGCTTCGTGGTGTTCTTGTGTATTGTTATTCATCAAGTTAGGAGATTTGACCTCCCAGTGAATGTCTTGGGTTGTTGAAGTCGTGTTTGCTGGACTGCACATGGAGGATGTTGGTGAAGCTTCATGGTGTCTTTGTGTATTATTCGTTAAATTGGATGTTGATTCAGTTTCACCGTAAATGTCTTGGTTTGTAGAAGACGTACTAGCTGCAATGCAAACAGAGGTTTCTGGTGGAGTTTTGTGATGTTCTACTGTATTATTCATCATCAAGTTCCTAGGTGATTTGCTCTCAGGACAAACGTCTTGAAGCGGACTACAGATGGAGGTTATTGGTAGAGCAGGACACGGCGGCTGTCGTTTATTCAGTTCTTCAGAACATGAACAAGGGAATCGGTTTGGTTGCTGTTTCAAATAGCCAGTTTTCAGGAGAAATTCCTCTAAGGTCAAATTCCTGATCATCATAATAAGGCCCTTGCTGATGTTGTAGGTTAAGTGTTTGTTAAAATTTGACAGATCCCTGTGCTGCGTCACGAAGACTCTGTCAAAACTGTTATCGTTTTTGTTAAAGCTGACTATGATGCGGTCCATGTTGCTGTCATCTGGTAAGCGTGTGTAATCCTCTCGGACGTAGCAGGGCAGACTGTACGCTGCTGCTTTGTTTAGGTTACCAACTTCATAGTAGGGTAAAGCCACATTAGGCAGAAGTTTACCAAAGTTTTTTTCGTATTTGTTCATGAATATGTGGAAACCAAAATGTCCATTCTGTGGATCACAACACGACTGCATAACGTTGTTTTGGTCAAACGTGAGACAATCTGTAGCAAACCAGTAGAGCAGCTTGAGGCCGTGTCTTGGAGGAGGTTGACCGAATCTTGATTGTTCCAGGTCGTCTATTACATTTAGTGTGTTCATGGTGACCCCGATGATGGTCTAAAAAATATATATTGGATATATTTGTTAAAAGACAGAATTTCTACACTAAGGTACATATTCAGAGTCAAGTCAAGAGTCAAGTCAAGTCAAGAAGCTTTTATTGTCATTTCAACCATATATAGCTGTTACAGTACACAGTGAAATGAGACATAGTTTCTCCAGGACCAGCGTGCTACATAAAACACAGACAGGGCTATAAGGACTTAGTAAGTTACAGTAGTCCTAGCCACATAAAGTGCAACTGTGCAACCTGAGTTGAGGGTTTATTAATGACATTGTGCCTGGAGTTACACACATATTACAGAATTTGAGCAAAAACACTGACCTTGGGCTACATCTTGCTATAGATGATATCAGTGCTAAGTCCAGCACAACTTTCTAACAATTTAATGTAACTGCAGTGTGACGTTATGGATAAAATTATGAACAGGTACAGTGATGTGTACGTAGAGCAGATGCTAGGCTAGTTCCCATGCAAACTCATTAACATCTTATGTGCTCAATTAATTATCTCATGGATTCGTTCATTTTTCTCCATAAGGATTTATAAAAAAAAATGTAGACAGGCCACGTCCACAGCTGTACGAGAGAAACGCTTGCTACATTCCCACAAGTGACAGATTACAACAAAAGAGAGTCCGGTCTGTCTTAATTCAATTATTGCACTTTAGCTTACCACACACACACACACACACACACACACACAC
Organism: Tachysurus vachellii; assembly: GCF_030014155.1. NCBI lineage: Eukaryota > Metazoa > Chordata > Actinopteri > Siluriformes > Bagridae > Tachysurus > Tachysurus vachellii. The sequence continues at coordinate 28,875,466 of NC_083465.1, forward strand.
ACACTTACAGGTTATTTCCTGATTGTCTTTCTACATTTTGCTTGTTGTCAGTACAATAAACCAATTCATCGTAAAGGCTGTAAAGTACATATCGTAGCTATGTTAATAAAAAGAAATAAATAATTTAAGATTACCTGTTAACACTTCATATTTATCCCTCTGCTTCAATCAGTCTGATGGGGAAAAACCTGATGAAGAGTTTATATTTCAGAATTCATTCCGAAGCATCACATGACACAGTAAACTGCTGATAGATGTAGACGTGTTACACAATGACCTGGAGAAAAATAAGCACTATGTATAAAGTTACCTTCAGGTTTTATGTTTGCTGGTCTTTCTGGTCCCACTTCCTCATGCTGAGCATTGCAAAAACAAAATGATCCAACCTGGTGCCAAAGTGGGAGGGTCTAATCCGAGGTTGCTTAGCAACACAGACTCTCTAGGTTCAGTTGAACAATTGGAGATGATGATTATAAAAGTATAATCTATAAACTGTTCTAAGTTATAAACAGTTCCTCGCCAGCCTCTTTTTTTTCTCTCCCTCTTGACGTAAGACAAATATTTGCTGCTTTACCTCCGACTGACACTGATGACTCCTTCAAGCTGTTACTATAGAAACGATACTAAAGTATAAATACGGGCGTATTAAAGCTGTAGTTTGGCTTATTGCCAGAAATCCACAGCACCGTTGTATATGAATAAAAATTAAAAGGAGGAGAGGAAATGAAAGTGTATTAATTAAAGAAAGGAAGACTAAAAGACAGACAGGGACAGTAACATCATCAGGTTAATAAAAGTTAGATATTGTCTGTCAGGGTCAGTATATATTAATCGAGGCGTACTGTACCTTGCGCTGCGTGGCCTGTTAGACGGCTTGCTTCTGCTGAGCAACAAGTAAGAATGAGTAATGTGGCTGAAGAGATAGTGATAATCTCACTGTAACTTGTCTTTCAGGACTAACTTAGTGTACTAATTAATTCATCTGTCTAACTTTGAGGAAGTTTTTTTTGTTGTTGGAAGAGAAGAGAAGAGAAGAGAAGAGAAGAGAAGAGAAGAGAAGAGAAGAGAAGAGAAGAGGGAATATATCAGGGGAATAATTCTGGGGATTTGTATTAAGCACATATGAGTATGACGATCAGGGGTGCACAAACTTTTGGCTATGTAGTTTATTTGACCATTGAACAAATTAGATTAGATTAGATTAGATTAGATTAGATTAGATTAGATTAGATTCAACTTTAGGCTTGCTTCTGCTGAGTAACAAGTAAGAATGAGCAATGTGGCTGAAGAGATAACTTGTCTTTCAGGACTAACTTAGTGTACTAATTAATTCATCTGTCTAACTTTGAGGAAGTTTTTTGTTTTTATGTTGGGAGAGAAGAGAAGAGAAGAGAAGAGAAGAGAAGAGAAGAGAAGAGAAGAGAAGAGAAGAGGGAATATATCAGGGGAATAATTCTGGGGATTTGTTTTAAGCACATAGGACGGTCAGGGGTGCACAAACTTTTGGCTATGTAGTTTATTTGACCATTGAACAAATTAGATTAGATTAGATTAGATTAGATTAGATTAGATTAGATTAGATTCAACTTTATTGTCATTACACATGTACAAGTACAAGGCAACAAAATGCAGTTTAGGTCTAACCAGAGTGCAATAGCAGCAAGTGCAGGATATACAGTGTTTACAAGATTTAAATAAGTTAAATAAAGTGGTAATATGGAAGCAATTTACATGTGTGTGTGTACTATGAGCATAATATACAGATTTACTGAAATTTACAGAAAGATATGTGCAGTAACAAAATATATGGCTAAACCTATAAACAGTAATTTACATATGTGTATGTACTATGAATATAATATACAGATTAATATATATATATATATATGCTATGAATAGAACATACAGATGAATATATATGTACTATGAACAAATATACAGATGGTTATTACTATAAACTGAAATTAACAGAAGGGTATGTGCTATAAACAAAATATATTATTACTATAAACAAAAACAAAAATATACAGGAGGATATGTACAATGGTAAGACAATGGTTAGCAGCAATGCAAAAAAAGAGCAAGTGGGCAAATGAGCATAGTTTTGTGTAAACAGTCCATTAGTGCAATAACGAATTGTGGGGTGAGAAATGAGCAAATGTACAAGTGTAACAGTGTACCAGTGTATGTACGACAGTGTACGACAGTAGGATCAGCGAGTTCAATAAAGAGACAGCTCTAGGAAAAAAGCTGTTCTTTAGTCGGCTGGTCTTGGTCTGGAGGCACCTGAAACGCCTGCCAGAGGGCAGAAGAGAAAACAGTCTATGGGCAGGATGAGAGGAGTCCTTAAGAATGCTGCAAGCTCGACGCAGACAGCGTTTCTTCTGGATGTCCTCCATGGTTGGAAGTGGAGTCCCTGTGATGCACTGGCCAGTTTTCACCACCCGCTGCAATGCCCTGCGCTCTGCAACAGAGCAGCTTCCATACCAGACTGTGACACAGCTGGTCAGGATGCTTTCTATTGCACAGCGGTAGAAGTTCACCAGGATATCCAAGGAAAGCTGATTTTTCTTTAGTGTCCTCAGGAAAAAGAGGCGCTGGTGAGTCTTCTTGACAGGACAGGTCCGCCGAAATGTGGATCCCAGGAACTTGAAACTGGAAATCAACAGTCATCCCATTGATGTGGATGATGTCATGTGTGCCTCCTGTCTCTTTCCTGAAGTCCACAATAAGCTCCTTTGTTTTATATATCTAGCATGGAAAATAGTTTTTAAGACTTCACTGTAACGACATTTCTGACAAGTTGCATCTTAAGGAAAAGGTGCAGAGTTGAACCTGAAGTCAGGACACTCACCAGACTCACTCCATCACAATGCTATTTAGTTCTGGACCCATTTTAAATATTTAAATTGGTAGAAATTTCCCACCTTATTTTTTTCAGGGCTAACAACATATCAGCATAATCTGAGAATATAAAGCTTGTATTGATGTTGAATGTTATATAATACAATAAAGTCAAATCAATATTTATAAACTATCATAAGGTTGTAGCTAGTAGTTGGAAGTGTTGAATTCTTCGCATTGGCCAACACAGCGTCCAAGCTGTACCCAGAGTTTAAAGTATGATACATTTGCAGCAGTTTTTATGTTCGTAATTCTTAAAACTGTAATTAGATTCTTTATTGTCTTCTTCCACGACCGGTCCTACACCTCCAGAATTCAGCTGAGGGTCCACTTGCTGGTTGTCACTCAATTGAATGTTTGACGATTCTTCATCATCTTCTTCCACGACCGGTCCTAAACCTCCAGAATTCAGCTGAGGGTCCACTTGCTGGTTGTCACTCAATTGAATGTTTGACGATTCTTCATCATCTTCTTCCACGACCGGTCCTAAATCTCCAGAATTCAGCTGAGGGTCCACTTGCTGGTTGTCACTCAATTGAATGTTTGACGATTCTTCATCGTCTTCTTCCACGACCGGTCCTAAACCTCCAGAATTCAGCTGAGGGTCCACTTGCTGGTGGTCACTCAATTGGATGTTTGACGATTCTTCATCGTCTTCTTCCACGACCGGTCCTAAATCTCCAAAATTCAGATGAGGGTCCACTTGCTGGTGGTCACTCAATTGAATATTTGACGATTCTTCATCGTCTTCTTCCAAGACCGGTCCTAAACCTCCAGAATTCAGATGAGGGTCCACTTGCTGGTGGTCACACAATTGACTGACCACACATTGAAAAACTGGAGCAAAGTCATCGTGCAGTGTCCTATACTCAGGTTCCTGATCGGAGTCCTCTTCTTCTGTGTAATATCCAGTTTTTTCGAGGAAGTCCTCTAAAGTCAGCCGCCTGATAATCGTAATCAGACCCCTGCTGATGCGGTAGGTGGCTTCCTTGTTGAAATCTGCCTGATCACTGTGCTCAGTCACATAGACTCTGTCAATACACTCATCATCAACACTGAATATGATGCGCTCCATGTTGCTTTCACAGTCATCAGGGTTTTGGTTGTAATCTTCCAGAACGTAATCTGGCAGATTTCTTGCTTCTGGTCTGCTCAGATTGCCCACCTCATAGTAGCGAAGGTCCACATCAGGCAGGAGTTTCTCACCGTTTTTCTCAGTTCTGTTTCTGAACAGGTGGAAATCAAAATGTCCTTCCGCTGGGTTGTACTGCCAGCACATGTTATTGTAGTCATCAAAATACACACATTCATTAGCAAACCAGTAAAGTAGATTGAGGCCATGTCTTGGATAACGTTGACCAAATCCAGACTCCTCCAGATGCCTCAATTCATTTAATGTCTTTGGTTTCTTCATAGTAGGATCTTCTAATAGGATCTATAAATAAAACATAAAAAAGGTTTTTAACAGAAAATGTCAACAAATCCACTTTTAGTACAATGATATCCAGGCGTCTCTTGGATTCAGGCTCTCGGTTAACAGTGTAATTTTACGGTATTGTTGTCGGAATCACAATTTTTTTTTGCTCCAATTTATTCCGTTAATTGTAAATCACATGATTTTCAATAATGATTATCACACATGTTGGCTCTTTTTTTAACTGGTTACGTAATATAGTCAGTGTAGTGGACTTTTACTGTAGAACAATAGAAATGTCAGAAGTTATTTGATCATTCATTCATTCATTCATCTTCTACCGCTTATCCGAACTACCTCGGGTCACGGGGAGCCTGTGCCTATCTCAGGCGTCATCGGGCATCAAGGCAGGATACACCCTGGACGGAGTGTTATTTGATCATCAATAGGAAAAAAAATTAAGAAATGTGAACAGATGAAATTTTAAAATCAGCTCTTAAGGAAAAGGTGCAGAGTTGAACCTGAAGTCAGGACACTCATCAGACTCACTCCATCACAATGCTATTTAGTTCTGGACCCATTTTAAATATTTCAATTGATAGAAATTTCCCACCTTTTTATTTTTTTCAGGATTAACAACATAGCATAATCTGAGAACACAAAGCTTATCTTGATGTTGAATGTTATATAATACAATAAAAGTCAAATCAATATTTATAAACTATCATAAGGTTGTAGCTAGTAGTTGGAAGTGTTGAATTCTTTGCACTGGCCGTTGCGGTGTCCGAGCTGTAATTTGTCTGATCTCCAAGCTCGGTTGTAAAGAGATTTAGAGTGTTCATAATATTAAAAAATATCAAATATTAAAACCTCATTCTTGAACAATAAACATAAAGCTACTTGAGAGTGGTAAATTATTCACTCAAACCAAAAAGAGCAAGACTGAAATGAAATAAAAAATTGTCAATTTTTGCTTACCTTTTTTTTAAAAAAAAATTAATTATAAACAATTTCTTTTGTACAGAGATCATCAAAAGGTTCGAGCTCCAGGATAAAGCTCTGTGTGTCGTCACTTTGTAAGAGTTCAGCAGAACAAGAGCCGCCTAACATCCCTGATCAAAGCAAATCATATGCAAAAGGTGACACTCCTGCTGAAGTAATTATACTGACGTACTGTACTTGTCCCTTAGTGACACATGTTTTCGGATTGCGTAGAAAACCCTTCCGCTTTCCCACTAAGGAATGGGTCTTAATTGGCACGGGTTAACTATCAAAGTTGGTCTTACCTTGAAGTCCCCTCAGTCTTCTAACAAAGGATCCTCTTCAAGGTCTTCTACTTAATCTATTGTTTGACTTTTTTGTCTTTTCAGGATCCTCACAATGGGAGGCCTTGTTTTTATTAAAAGCAGTGTAATACAGATAAATGTGTGTAATATATGTAAAATAAAAAGAAAATTACAAATAAAATTCTCCTTCAAATAATCAAACAGTATTAGAACAAGTAAAAGGTATTAAGATGCAAAGATTATAACAAACCAAGAAACACTCTCCAAGTGTAAACCCCTTTAGCTCCCGCAAGGAGCACTTAAGGCGCCCGCGAGGCACATTCTAAAATAGCACTGGTCAAAATATAGCTACGCCTAAAAAAAATTTTTTCCTGTAGTTTTTGAATAAAAAAACGCTTGCATTAACGTAGATTTTAAAATTATTGTTTAATATTAATATAAATATTAGTTATTTATATTTTAATAATAATAATAATAATAATAATAATAATAATAATAATAATTATTATTATTATTATTATTATTATTATTATTGTTGTTATTATTATATGCAATTTTGCTCTTGAGGAAGTTTGTTTGCCGTGAAATTCGACAGCAAGCTATAAAACACTGCGCGTGCAGGTTACTCCCCGCGAATACTGTAACGGCCACTTTAATACTGTAATGGTTTATGTGTTACTGTGCCTTTATGAGAGTTCTGCTGACATATGCGCTTAGACTGGTGAGTGCACATGTGCCAGGGAGAGCTAGCGCAAAGTTGAATACATACAGACGTGTTGTTGTTATTCTGCCTTCTAAGTTGAGCAAACCGATGTTTTTCTTTTCTTTTGTGATGGGAACCGAGTGTTTTTGTTTCTACTTCGCCTTTACTCCGTTTACATGTGTGTATGTTGGATGTGATTGCTGAAGAGGATCAAATACAAAAGGCTTTTTGGGATAACTTGCTGTTTGCCTCGAGTGTTTATTCCTTCTTAAGCCACCTTGTTTGTCTCCGGGTCAAATCTAACACTCCGACCACGTTACAATACACAGTAGGCTTCACTTCAACAGCAGGCCTTGAAACACTTTGCATGCAAATACTCCCAGTAATACACAGTAGGCTTTATAAGCTTTCACTACAAGAAAGCTTTTCATCTAAGTTTACAGTAAAATAAACAATATTAATCTAATCAACTCTATTACATTAGAATACATGATTTTAAGAAAAATGAAAAACATTTCAGAATTTTCTTGAACATTCTGAAAATAAAACATAACACATAATGCATTATAATCTTCTTTTCATTGGGAATCTTCTTCCAGCTGTCTAGGTACAGTGTCTGATCCCTCGTTGTCTTCTTCTAAACACTCATATTCAAATCTTTCAACTCTTCAACCAAGTCTTCATTCCTTAAGCTTCATTTTCTTTATTTTATTCATCAGTTGTTTTATTTCTTCTGCTGTTTTTCTGATTCTCTTCTTTTTTGCTTCTCTTTGTCTTTTTCTCCTACATTTACTGGAATTTGTAGCCTTAATCTCACTTTTCTTTTGTATGGGAATATGAGAGCAGGGTTTTGAAGTTGGATAGCATTGATAAGGTTTATCTAATGAGCATGAAGTTAACCATTCATTTCCTTTATCATCCATTCTACCCACCATTCCTAAACTCCTTTGTTTATTCACCTTACGTTTCTCTTTTCTTTCCCTATTTTTCCTTCTCTTTGTATTATCTATGTCCGTCTGTCTACTGACGAATAGGTTAATAATTGGTTGTGGTGTACCTTTATATTTATTATTGTTTATTTGCTGAGAACCAGTATTAATAGAACCAGTATCAGGGCGAAGGTGGAGACCTGCAACTCCATCCCGTGCATGCCACTGGCTCACGACACTGCTGACACGGAATGAAATCATAATCATTTTTCCACACTCTCATCAGACTTCCAACTTCACTCTCGTACCTGTAATTATAAATCTATTACACTGTATAAGTAACATTTTTTCAATAAAACTGGTAGTTCATATGATTTTTTGCTTTTCCTGTGTCCACTGTTGCCTAAGGTTCTTCTCTTGTAGCCTGACTGCACCGAGATCCAATGTGTTGTGTGTTCTGAGATACTTTTCTGATCACCACGGGTCCGTATTCATGAAAATTCACAATGTAAAGAGTTTTTTCCTAGTCATGTAATTCTAAGAAAATTCTTATAAATGTGGGTTTCCTCTTAAAATGAAAGAGAAGATTGTAGTAAAGATAAAAGTTCATAAAGCATCTAAACACTTAAAAGCTCATAAGGTCAGAAAGTGTCAGGAGTCACGAGGAGGACTTTTAAAAGGTTTAAGAGTTTCTTTATCAGAGGAGAAAATGTCTGAAAGATGAAGACGGAGAAGAAAATGTGTTGTATACGATATTTAATAATGATAGTGAGTTAATAAAATGATACAGATTAGATTGTGTAGGGATTATTTTTGTGACCAATCACATTAGAGATAACATCACAGACATTGTCATTATGTCATTTAGTGAAACTCGAACATCTCTGAAACAGAGCTGAAATGCCTCAGCAGAAGAAATTATATAATTTGTCTCTGACATTTCTGCTCTGTGTCGGAGATGTTTACATTTACATTACATTTATATTTACATGTTATTTACGTAACATCTCTAATATGATCGCTCACGAACGTAATCCCTACACCATATAGTCTCAAATATCTGAACATAGAGACAAAGTGAAGGTTTATAATAGATCCTATAAGCACTCCTATATTTTTAATTGGACAACCAATCACAGCCTTCTACAGAATGTGTCACTCAGTAACAGGTTAAGCCCCGCCTCCTCTCTAAGATAAAAGTTGTTGTATTTTTTTGCTCAGAGTAGCTCTGAGATCTGAAGTCCTGAATCTCTCTGAAGATAAGATTCCTAGTTAGTAATGTTTAAGCTACATTAAGAGCTCTCCGAGATCATTAGCCTTCCTGTCAGCTCGCACCAGTCTTCATCCAAACATCACATGAGTGAGATGTTTCCACCTGTAGTACCGCTGTTCACTGAATGCTCATCAGACTGACTGAAGATGACCTTTTCCCCATTCTGGTGTTACTCTGCAACTGTAGCACTGCGTGGTTTGATTATAAACTGCAGTGCTGTCTGGCTGCTTAAATAATGAATGTAGAAGCAGGTGCAGAGATGTTCTTCATAAAGTGGCTTGTATGTGTTATATTCTTACAGTATTTGTATAATATACTAGCAAAATGTCCTGAATTTCCGACCACCGTTCAGTTATTCAATTCTAACATTATAAAATGTTCAACTTAATATCTCTAGAAGATGTTAGAACTCATACGAGGACTTCAGAATGAGGTAACGTGCATTTTTATTAATAACAAGACCTGAAATAATATGGACATTGAT
>NC_083465.1:28886958-28916958 GCF_030014155.1 Tachysurus vachellii
AAGAGAGAGATAGAAAGAGTAAGTTATATAATAAAACTGAATTCAAATGTAAAAAATATTCACAAAACAGTTTATACAACAATGTGTAATCTTCAGATTAGCAAAATATCAACAGAAAGAAAAAAAACATTAATATTTCACTTTGGAATGGAATTGAAGGTACATTAGCAGCGTGTCTGCAGGACTGATTCATTTTTGGTCCTGAACATTCTTCATAAGGCTTTTAAGGACCTGGCCTTGTGTTCGTCCCTGCTGCCTAATACTGTGTCACAGCATGGACTTACTACATAAACCACTGATATGAAGGGTTACAGACAGAACAAGGGATAAGATAAGCTGTAGATTTTCTTAGAACTAACCGAAATCACTGCGTTTAATTTAATACCTGTACACTTTGTCTGAGTTTAACTATTTCTCATTTATAACTGAGTTTAAAGTATGATACATTTGCAGCAGTTTTTAGGTTCGTAATTTATAAAACTGGAATCAGATTCTTCATCGTCTTCTTCCACGACCGGTCCTAAACCTCCAGAATTCAGATAAGGGTCCACTTGCTGGTGGTCACTCAATTGACGGACCACACATTGAAAAACCGGAGCAAAGTCATCTTGCGGTGTCCTATACTCGGGTTCCTGATCGGAGTCCTCTTCTTCTGTGTAATATCCAGTTTTTTCGAGGAAGTCCTCTAAAGTCAGCCGCCTGATAATCATAATCAGACACCTGCTGATGCCGAAGGTGGCTTCCTTGTTGAAATCTGCCTGATCACTGTGCTCAGTCACATAGACTCTGTCAATACACTCATCATCAACACTGAATATAATGCGCTCCATGTTGCTCTCACAGTGATCAGGGTCTTGGTTGTAATCTTCCAGAACGTAATCTGGCAAGTCGTCTGCTTCTGGTCTGCTCAGATTGCCCACCTCGTAGTAGTCAAGGTCCACATCAGGCAGGAGTTTCTCACCATTTTTCTCAGTTCTGTTTCTGAACAAATGGAAATCAAAATATCCTTCTTCTGGGTCGTACATCCAGCACATGTTATTGTAGTCATCAAAATACACACAGTCATTAGCAAACCAGTAAAGCAGCTTGAGGCCGTGTCTTGGATAACGTTGACCAAATCCAGACTCCTCCAGATGCCTCAATTCATTTAGTGTCTTTAGTTTCTTCATAGTAGGATCTTCTAATAGGATCTATAAATAAAACATAAAAAAGGTTTTTAACAGAAAATGTCAACAAATCCACTTTTAGTACAACGATATACAGGAGTCTCTTGGATTCAGGCTCTCGGTTAACAGTGTAATTTTAAGGTATTGTTGTCGGGAATCACAATTTTTTTTGCTCCAATTTATTCCGTTAATTGTAAATCACATGATTTTCAATAATGATTATCACACATGTTGGCTCTTTTTTAACTAATTACATAATATAGTCAGTGTAGTGGACATTTACTGTAGAGCAATAGAAATGTCAGAGGTTATTTAATCACCAATAGGAAAATGTGAACAGATGAAATTTAAAAATCAGCTCACAGGAATTAGAGGACATTTTATTAATTGTATTGTAAGAGGTCTGGACAGTATAAAGAATAAATATAAAATGTAAACTAGATTTGTAAAGTTCGTCGCAACAAACTTTGATGTTGGCTTTGACGAGGCAAGTATTCGCAAAGGTTGGTGCTTTTTGGAGGCAAGTGGAGACGAGCATTTGACGTCATCCGAAAACCTGTGACGCAATTCCCCTCCTTGGGCTGAGTGTTTTGATATGCCACATGTCCATGTTGTGCTAATGTTTTTTGTTTTCATGTGACATCACTTGACGTCACGTGACATCATCAGAATACCCGCGAGGCAGTTCTCCTCACGGGTATTCTCAGCACAATGAGGAGAACTGCCTCATTTATTAGTAATTGGCTAATTTTTAATTTTCACATGATATCACTTGGCATCACGTGACGCCATCAGAATACCCGTGAGGAAGTTCCCCTCATTGTTCTGAGTGTTTTGATATGTCACATGTCCATGTTGTAAAAAGTTTTTTGATTTTGCATATTTTGGGGGCGGGGCTGTGGGACAACCGGAAGGCCAGTCGGTACACCAATTTAAAAGTTTGTTCAGAGTATCATCCTAAAGGAGCTGGCCCGAGTTATAAACCTCCAAAGTTTATAATGGGACTTTATGGGAAAAAAGGCCATTTTGAGACCCGGTACCGGAAGTACCGGTACTCGGATCGCTTATAAAAGTAACAGCAACAAACTTCAGAGCAGAGTCTACAACATGTCAGAATTTGGTGCATGTGGCTGGAAAGCCCTAGGAGGAGTTACTCTTGATAAATTTTTGTCTAAGCTTAAATATTAAAACAGAATGTTGGCTTCTACAAAGTGACATAATAAAACATCATGATCTGTAATGTTAACCAGAAATGAATTGACATCATAAAGTGCAACTTACTTTCTATGGAATTGTAGATGATCCCTTTAAACAGTAACCGTTACTTCCTTTAACAGTTAGATGTCCTGGGTGCAGCGCAGAGTGCCGTCTAATCGGCGAGTGAAACCATATAACAATATCAGTGTCTCCAGGAATGATTATTTTTCAACCATGAACTTGTGCTTAGTTGCTAGAATCCACCTAGAGTTTCATCACAAACTGCTCTAAAAGCTTCAGAGGTACTTTGTGTACATTGCTGAAATACATTCCACAATGAAAAAAAAAAGAAAATCCTTGTTTTTAGATAAAACAAAGTTAGTCCGGTTATTCCTGAAGTTCTTCTTCATGAAACCATGTAGGATATCACATGTTTCTGTGCTTCCTAACAGTGTTCACTTCTCAGGAAACAGAAACTTATCCTGCCTCTGACTGTGGGAGGGACCAAGTTAGCATCTGTTCATGTTCATAACTGAGTTTCGTTTTCCTAGTTACTGTATCTCAGCTGTGCTGCTTGTTTTTGTGCACTCTGTACTGCTTTTTTGTGCAGTCTGGGCTGTTTGCCAATGGCCTGAACATTCTTCTTAGAGTTTTCAAGGACCTGGGTTTCTGTTCGTCTCTGCTGTTTCAATATTTCTCACTTATACCCAGAGTTTAAAGTATGATACATTTGCAGCAGTTTTCAGATCAGCCACAACTTGTTCTTTTGGCTGCTCTGTGTTCAGATGATCTAGTCTGTCTATTTGATTTGGGAAAATTCCTGATGCAACCCCTGCCATTTTATCTGGGCTAGGGCCTGGCACTGAGAATTAACCCCTCTGTGGCTGGGGTAGTTCCCTGCCCAGAAATTAACCCCAGGCTGTGCCGACGAGAGCGCAGGATTGTGCAGTTGGACCACCAGGGGGCCAGTTTTTACCTGGTCCTGAATATCCAGATAATTACTCAGATGTGTGTCCTCTTGCTGTGAAAAGAATTTCACTGTGCTGTAATGTGTATGTGAAATGCTTCGTCTTCTTCTTAGTGTGACAGTGAACCAAAACAATATGGAATTATCAGAGGATAAAAAATGGATGGTCTGCAGCGCTCATGTCAGCATTTATTCAGTGTATTCGCTGCCTTGTTTATGCAGCCATGTGTGTTTTTTATTTATTTATGTTGTCGTCTCTCAAACGATGAGGACCTGCTCTTTGGGTTCATACTTTGGCCCCAATCTATTTTGAGTCTCTTGTACCTGATGCCCAAAGAAGAACAGTAGCTGTGGTTCCTACAGTCAGAGGTCAACATAGTGACCTTCACTCCTGAGCGACAGACAGTCAGAGCACAGTCCAAACTGGAGGCCACAGTCCTCAAGATCTACAGATAGACTCTAACCTTGTGGTCTTCATCCCTGAGCCACAGACACAGTCAGAGTGCAAGCAATCGTGGCTTCTCTGTTCCATCCTCTGCATTCTGCTATGTCCGAGCTGAGGACAGTCTGACAACCTTCAAAAAAAACCTCTGTTTACATCCTGATTTATGTGTTTATTTAAACCCTTGTGTGTTAAATAGTTTGCAAAGTATATGTTTAGTGTTCTGTTTCTGTTGTACCATTACTGCTTATCTGGATTTTGAGTTTGCCTCATTTTCCGACCCTGGAATTTTTTCCAAGCCCTTGATCTTTTTTGCCGTGTTTTTTATGTATTTGGGTTTGTTTTGTATGGACCTAAATAAAAGGCCATAAAAATAAAAAATAAAAAAACATAATAAATAATAAAATAATAAAAAAAATAAATAAAAAGCAGCTTGAGGCCATGTCTTGGATAACGTTGACCAAATCCAGACTCCTCCAGATGCCTCAATTCATTTAGTGCCTTTGGTTTATTCATAGTAGGATCTTCTAATAGGGTCTATAAATAAAACATAAAAAATGTTTTTAACAGAAAATGTCAACAAATCCACTTTTAGTACACGGAAATTCAGGAGTATTCCACCTTGTATGGAGTGTTAGACAGCTTGTTTCAGTAAGACATACTGTAGAAGTAAGGATGAACAGTACGACTCTAGAGATGTTCACGATATGAGCTTTCACTTGTCATTCGGTATAAAAACACTGTGCATGCTTTCCATACAGTAATAAAGGCATGGACTACCGTCTCAAATTGTTGCCTGGACACAAGAGGTTTTATTTTTGCCAGGCCCCTTAGGTGAAAAAAGCTGGACTTCACCACTGCACTAATTTGTCTATCCAATTTCAGATCATCATCCATTTTAAAGCCTAGATTAGTTATCACAGGTCTAACATAGGATGCCAAAGGACCCAGGTCAACAGGGGGGACTTACAGGAGCCACTTGGGCCAAACAACATCATTTCTGTCTTGTTATCATTAAAATGGAGCAAATTCACTGCCATCCAAACTTTAATGTCATCAAGACATGAAAAAAATGTGTAATGGAGGTTCATTCAGTCCAACTTCCAACTTCACTCACTTATCTGTAGCTATACTGTAAATCTATCGTAGAGACCAGCCGATGTCTAGTTTTGTTGTTCCTGTATCCACTGTAGCCTCAGATTCTTCTCTTGTATCCCATCTGCATTAAGAACTGCTTTGTTGTGTGTTCTGAGATGCTTTTTACTTTGTTTATTGCTTCATTTTTTGATGTACACAAGCTGCTTTCCAGGTTTCTGGGACCCAAAAAAAAGTATGACCAAGAAGTAAACAGCCTTTTTTACCATCCAACTTCATTTTCTTCTTATTTAATAAGTAAATTTTCCATTCAACTATTTTAATGATTGTTTTTGTCGTGTTGATATAATGATCTATGAATTAAAGAGAGAGATAGAGAGAGTAAGTTATATAATAAAACTGAATTCAAATGTAAAAAATATTCACAAAAACAATTTAAACAACAATGTGTAATCTTCAGTTCAGCAAAATATCAACAGAAAGGAAAAAAAACCTTAATATTTCACTTTGGAATGGAATTGAAGGTACATTAGCAGTGTGTCTGCAGGACGGATTCATTTTTGGTCCTGAACATTCTTCATAAGGCTTTTAAGGACCTGGCCTTGTGTTCGTCCCTGCTGCCTAATACTGTGTCATAGCATGGACTTACTACATAAACCACTGATATGAAGGGTTACAGACAGAACAAGGGATAAGATAAGCTGTAGATTTTCTTAGAACTAACCGAAATCACTGCGTTTAATTTAATACCTGTACACTTTGTCTGAGTTTAACTATTTCTCATTTATAACTGAGTTTAAAGTATGATACATTTGCTCCAGTTATTATGAGGGTCCACTTTCTGGTGGTCACTCAATTGATTGACCACACGTTTAAAAACTGGAGCAGAGTTATCTTGCGGTGTCCTATACTCAGGTTCCTGATCGGAGTTCTCTTGTTCTGTGTAATATCCAGTTTTTTCGAGGAAGTCCTCTAAAGTCAGCCGGCTGATCATCTTAATCAGACCCCTGCTGATGCCGAAGGTGGCTTCCTTGTTGAAATCTGCCTGATCACTGTGTTCAGTCACATAGACTCTGTCAATACACTCATCATCAACACTGAATATGATGCGCTCCATGTTGCTCTCACAGTGATAAGGGTTTTGGTTGTAATCTTCCAGAACATAATATGGCAAGTAATTTGCTTCTGGTCTGCTCAGATTGCCCACCTCGTAGTAGTCAAGGTCCACATCAGGCAGGAGTTTCTCATTATAAATGTCAGTCCTGTTTTTAAACAGGTGAAATCCGAAATATCCTTCATCTGGGTTGTACTGCCAGCACGTGTTATTGTAGTCATCAAAATACACACATTCATTAACAAACCAGTAAAGCAGCTTGAGGCCGTGTCTTGGATAACGTTGACCAAATCCAGACTCCTCCAGATGCCTCAATTCATTTAGTGTCTTTGGTTTCTTCATAGTAGGATCTTCTAATAGGATCTATAAATAAAAATAAAAAAGGTTTTTAACAGAACATGTCAACAAATCCACTTTTAGTACAACGATATACAGGAGTCTCTTGGATTCAGGCTCTCGGTTAACAGTGTAATTTTAAGGTACTGTATTGTTGTTGGGATCACAATTTTTTTTGGTCCAATTTATTCCGTTAATTGTAAATCACATGATTTTCAATAATGATTATCACACATGTTGGCTCTTTTTTTAACTAATTACGTAATATAGTCAGTGTAGTGGACTTTTACTGTAGAGCAATAGAAATGTCAGAGGTTATTTAATCACCAATAGGAAAATGTGAACAGATGAAATTTAAAAATCAGCTCACAGGAATTAGAGGACATTTTATTAATTGTATTGTAAGAGGTCTGGACAGTATAAAGAATAAATATAAAATGTAAACTAGATTTGTAAAGTTCGTCGCAACAAACTTTGATGTTGGCTTTGACGAGGCAAGTATTCGCAAAGGCCGGTGCTTTTTGGAGGCAAGTGGACATAAAACTTGTGAAATCTAGTGGAGCTCTAGGGTACCAAAACATTTGGAGGCAAGTGGAGACGAGCATGTGACGTCATCCGAAAACCTGTGACGCAATTCCCCTCCTTGGGCTGAGTGTTTTGATATGCCACATGTCCATGTTGTGCTAATGTTTTTTTTGTTTTCACGTGACATCACGTGACGTCACGTGACATCATCAGAATACCCGCGAGGCAGTTCCCCTTATTGTGCTGAGTGTTTTGATATGTCACATGCCCATGTTGTGCAAATTTTTTATTTTTTCTGTTTTTTCTATTTATTCTGATGACGTCACGTGATGTCACGCGATGTCACATGATGTCATCAAAATACCCGTGAGGAAGTTCCTCTCACTGGTGTTCTCAGCACAATGAGGCCTCATTTATTTGTAATTGGCTAATTTTTAATTTTCACATGACATCACGTGACGTCACATGACGTGACGTCACGTGGTGTCACGTGACGCCATCAGAATACCCGTGAGGAAGTTCCCCTCGTTGTACTGAGTGTTTTGATATGTCACATGTCCATGTTGTAAAAAGTTTTATGATTTTGCATATTTTGGGGGCGGGGCTGCGGCACAACCGGAAGTCCAGTCGGTACTCCAATTTAAAAGTTTGTTCAGAGTATCACCCTAAAGGAGCTGCCCGAGTTTGGTGTAGATAGTTCGAAAGCTTGCCGAGTTATAAACCTCCAAAGTTTATAATGGGAGTCTATGTGAAAAAAGGCCACTTTGAGACCCGGTACCGGAAGTACCGGTACTCGGATCGCTTAGAAAAGTAACAGCAACAAACTTCAGACAGCGTCTACAACATATCAGAATTTGGTGCATGTGGCTGGAAAGCCCTAGGAGGAGTTACTCTTGATATATTTTTGTCTAAGCTTAAATATTAAAACAGAATGTTGGCTTCTACAAAGCGACATAATAAAACATCATGATCTGTAATGTTAACCAGAAATGACTTGACATCATAAAGTGCAACTTACTTTCTATGGAATTGTAGATGATCCCTTTAAACAGTAACCGTTACTTCCTTTAACAGTTAGATGTCCTGGGTGCAGCGCAGAGTGCCGTCTAATCGGCGAGTGAAACCATATAACAATATCAGTGTCTCCAGGAATGATTATTTTTCAACCATGAACTTGTGCTTAGTTGCTAGAATCCACCTAGAGTTTCATCACAAACTGCTCTAAAAGCTTCAGAGGTACTTTGTGTACATTGCTGAAATACATTCCACACTGCAAAAAAAAAGAAAATCCTTGTTTTTAGATAAAACAAAGTTAGTCCGGTTATTCCTGAAGTTCTTCATGAAACCATGTAGGATATCACATGTTTCTGTGCTTCCTAACAGTGTTCACTTCTCAGGAAACAGAAACTTATCCTGCCTCTGACTGTGGGAGGGACCAAGTTAGCATCTGTTCATGTTCATAACTGAGTTTCGTTTTCCTAGTTACTGTATCTCAGCTGTGCTGCTTGTTTTTGTGCACTCTGTACTGCTTTTTTGTGCAGTCTGGGCTGTTTGCCAATGGCCTGAACATTCTTCATAGAGTTTTCAAGGACCTGGCTTTCTGTTCGTCTCTGCTGTTTCAATATTTCTCACTTATACCCAGAGTTTAAAGTATGATACATTTGCAGCAGTTTTCAGATCAGCCACAACTTGTTCTTTTGGCTGCTTTGTGTACAGATGATCTAGTCTGTCTATTTGATTTGGGAAAATTCCTGATGCAACCCCTGCCATTTTATCTGGGCTAGAGACTGGCACTGAGAATTAACCCCTCTGTGGCTGGGGTAGTTCCCTGCCCAGAAATTGACCCCAGGCTGTGCCGACGAGAGCGCAGGATTCTGCAGCTGGACCACCAGGGGGCCAGTTTTCACCTGGTCCTGAATATACAGATAATTACTCAGATGTGTGTCCTCTTGCTGTGAAAAGAATTTCACTGTGCTGTAATGTGTATGTGAAATGCTTCGTCTTCTTCTTAATGTGACAGTGAACCAAAACATTATGGAATTATCAGAGGATAAAACAATGGAAGGTCTACAGCGCTCATGTCAGCATTTATTCAGTGTATTCGCTGCTTTGTTTATGCAGCCATGTGTGTTTTTTATTTATTTATGTTGTTGTCTCTCAAATAATGAGGACCTGCTCTTTGGGTTCATACTTTGGGCCCAATCTATTTTGAGTCTCTTGTACCTGATGCCCAAAGAAGAACAGTAGCTGTGGTTCCTACAGTCAGAGGTCAATATAGTGACCTTCACTCCTGAGTGACAGACAGTCAGAGCACAGTCCAAACTGGAGGCCAGAGTCCTCAAGATCCACAGATAGAATCTAACCTTGTGGTCTTCATCCCTGAGCCACAGACACAGTCAGAGTGCAAGCAATCGTGGCTTCTCTGTTCCATCCTCTGCATTCTGCTATGTCCGAGCTGAGGACAGTCTGACAACCTTAAAAAAAAAACCCTCGGTTTACATCCTGATTTATGTGTTTATTTAAACTCTTGTGTGTTAAATAGTTTGCAAAGTATATGTTTAGTGTTCTGTTTCTGTTGTACCATTACTGCTTATCTGGATTTTGATTTGCCTCATTTTCCGACCCTGTTTTTTTTTTTCCAAGCCCTTGAACTTTTTTTGCCGTGTTTTTTATGTATTTGGGTTTGTTTTGTATGGCCCTACTGTATCTGTACACTTTGTCTGAGTTTAACAATTTCTAATTTATAACCGAGTTTAAAGTATGATACATTTGCAGCAGTTTTTAGGTTCGTAATTCATAAAATTGGAATCAGATTCTTCATTGTCTTCTTTCACGACCGGTTCTAAACCTCCAGAATTCAGATGAGGGTCCACTTGCTGGTGGTCACTCAATTGCATGTTTGACGATTCTTCATTGTCTCCTTCTACAACCGGTTCTAAACCTCCAGAATTCAGATGAGGGTCCACTTGCTGGTGGTCACTCAATTGACTGACCACACATTGAAAACACGGAGCAAAGTTATCTTGCGGTGTCCAATACTCAGGTTCCTGATCGGAGTCCTCTTCTTCTGTGTAATATCCAGTTTTTTCGAGGAAGTCCTCTAAAGTCAGCCGCCTGATAATTGTAATCAGACCCCTGCTGATGCTGAAGGTGGCTTCCTTGTTGAAATCTGCCTGATCACTGTGCTCAGTCACATAGACTCTGTCAATACACTCATCATCAACACTGAATATGATGCGCTCCATGTTGCTCTCACAGTCATCAGGGTCTTGGTTGTAATCTTCCAGAACGTAATCTGGCAGGTCGTCTGCTTCTGGTCTGCTCAGATTGCCCACCTCGTAGTAGTCAAGGTACACATCAGGCAGGAGTTTCTCACCATTTTTCTCAGTTCTGTTTCTGAACAAGTGGAAATCAAAATATCCTTCCTCTGGGTCGTACATCCAGCACATGTTATTGTAGTCATCAAAATACACACAGTCATTAGCAAACCAGTAAAGCAGCTTGAGGCCGTGTCTTGGATAACGTTGACCAAATCCAGACTCCTCCAGATGCCTCAATTCATTTAATGTCTTTGTTTTCTTCATAATAGGATCTTCTAATAGGATCTATAAATAAAAATAAAAAAGGTTTTTTAACAGAACATGTCAACAAATGCACTTTTAGTACAACGATATCAGGGAGTCTCTTGGATTCAGGCTCTCGGTTAACAGTATAATTTTAAGGTATTGTTGTCGGAATCACAATTTTTTTTGGCCCAATTTATTCCGTTAATTGTAAATCACATGATTTGCAATAATGATTATCACACATGTTGGCTCTTTTTTAACTGATTATGTAATATAGTCAGTGTAGTGGACTTTTACTGTAGAGCAATAGAAATGTCAGAAGTTACCTGATCATCAATAGGAAAAAAAAATTAAGAAATGTGAACAGATTCATTCATTCATTCATTCATTCATTCATTCATTCATTCATTCATTCATTCATTTTCTGCCGCTTATCCGAACTACCTCGGGTCACGGGGAGCCTGTGCGTCAGGCTTCATCGGCATCAAGGCAGGATACACCCTGGACGGAGTGCCAACCCATCGCAGGGCACATGCACACTCACACAATAACTAGATTTGTAAAGTTCGTCACGACAAACTTTGATGTTGGCTTTGACGAAGCAAGTCTTTATAAAGGCCAGTGCTTTTTGGAGGCGAGTGGACATAAGGGTCAGTGTTACTTTTGGAGGCAAGTGGATAGAAAGCTTGTGAAATCTAGTGAAGCGCTAGGGTGCCAAAACATTTGGAGGCAAGTGGAGACGACCATGTGACGTCATCCGAATACTCTTGAGGAAGTTCCCCTCATTGTTCTGAATGTTTTGATATGTCACATGTCCATGTTGTGGTGACGTCATGTGACGTGAGCAGAGTAAACGTGAGGCAATTCCCCTCATTGTGCTGAGTGTTTTGATGTATTACATGTCCACTTTGTGCTAATTTTTTTATTTTCACATGACATCACGTGACGTCACGTAACATCATCAGAATACACGTGAGGCTGTGTTTTGATATATCACATGTCCATGTTGTGCGAATTTTTGATTTTGCTTATTTTGGGGGCGGGGCTGCACATAAAAAAAGAAAAGTGGCTACTGAGGGTTTGGACATTTTATGTCCATTCTGCAGTCATTATGTACTTATTATTGTACTGCATAGAACAGTACATGCAATTCTTAATGTTGAATGATAGATAGATAGATAGATAGATAGATAGATAGATAGATAGATAGATAGATAGATAGATAGATAGATAGATAGATAGATAGATAGATAGATAGATAGATAGATAGATAGATAGATAGATAGATAGATAGATAGAGATGTGGTAAATGTATTGACTGGGGCCAATACTTTTGGAATCATTGGATTGATAGTGTTCCCCAGTCAAGTCCTAAAGAACTTGGCCGAGTTTGGTGACAACTTGCCAAGTTATAAACCTCCAAAGTTTATAATGGGAGTCTATGGGAAAAAAGGCCAATTTGAGCTTCTGTACCAGGAATGCCGGAATTCCGATCACTTAGAAAAGTAATAGCATAAAACTTCAGACCAGGGTCTACGACATATCCGAATTTGGTGCATGCGGCTTCTACAAAGCCAACATGATAACTAGATTTGTAAAGGCCGGTGCTTTTTGGAGGCGAGTGGACAAAAAGCTGGCCTCCAAAAACCACCGGCCTTTGCAAATACTTGCTTCATCAAAGCCAACATCAAAGTTTGTTGCCACGAGCTTTACAAATCTAGTTATTATTATTCTTATGCTTTGGAGGGTTTATGTTGGCTTTGACTTCTACGAAACCAACATAATGATAAGATTAAATAGGAAAACAGAATGTTGGCTTTGTAGAAGCCAAAATTCTATAATAATAATAATAATAATAATAATAATAATAATAATAATAATAATAATAATAATAAATAGGAAAACAGAATGTTGGCTTCTACAAAACCAACACAATATATAATGTAAATAACTGTTTTTCCGAGATCAGAGTTCACTTACTGTAAGTTCTGTCTGAAGTCTCTATTTAAGCTAAGTGTTATTTAGTATTAATATTAAATGATAGTAATATTTAATAAAACATCATGATCTGTAATGTTAACCAGAAATGAATTGACATCATAAAGTGCAACTTACTTTCTATGGACTTGTAGATGATCCCTTTAAACAGTAACCGTTACTTCCTTTAACAGTTAGATGTCCTGGGTGCAGCGCAGAGTGCCGTCTAATCGGCGAGTGAAACCATATAACAATATCAGTGTCTCCAGGACTGATTATTTTTCAACCATGAACTTGTGCTTAGTTGCTAGAATCCACCTAGAGTTTCATCACAAACTGCTCTAAAAGCTTCAGAGGTTTCAGCAATGTACACACACACACAAAAAAAAAGGAAAATCCCAAACACAAGGTTAGACCAGTTATTCCTGAAGTTGTTCTTCATGAAACCATGTAGGATATCACATGTTTCTCTGATCTGGCTTGCTCACAGTGTTCACTTCTCAGAAACTTATCCTGCCTCTGTGTAAGGAATTATTTCCCTCTCATCTGCCGCCTAGACAGAGCAGAAGTGCCAGGGAGAGGAGGTTATGCTAAGGTCAAGGTATCTGGGTGTGTGTATGAGAGAGAGAGAGAGAGAGAGAGAGAGAGAGAGAGAGAGTATGTGTGTGTGTATGTGAGTGTCTGTTTCCTAGTTACCTCTTTACCTAGTTTACCTAGTTTCCTAGTTACCTCTGCTGTTCTGCTTGTTTTTGTGCAGTCGGCAGCCATTTCTTGTGCAGTCTGGTGAGATGTGTGTCCTCTTGCTGTGAAAAGAATTTCACTGTGCTGTAATGTGTATATGAAATGCTTCGTCTTCTTCTTAATGTGACAGTGAACCAAAACAATATGGAATTATCAGAGGATAAAACAATGGAAGGTCTACAGCGCTCATGTCAGCATTTATTCAGTGTATTCGCTGCCTTGTTTATGCAGCCATGTGTGTTTTTATTTATTTATGTTGTCGTCTCTCAAACGATCAGGACCTTCTCTTTGGGTTCATACTTTGGCCCCAATCTATTTTGAGTCTCTTGTACCTGATGCCCAAAGAAGAACAGTAGCTGTGGTTCCTACAGTCAGAGGTCAACATAGTGACCTTCACTCCTGAGTGACAGACAGTCAGAGCACAGTCCAAACTGGAGGCCACAGTCCTCATGATCCACAGATAGAATCTAACCTTGTGGTCTTCATCCTTGAGCCACAGACACAGTCAGAGTGCAAGCAATCGTGGCTTCTCTGTTCCATCCTCTGCATTCTGCTATGTCCGAGCTGAGGACAGTCTGACAACCTTAAAAAAAAAACCCTCGGTTTACATCCTGATTTATGTGTTTATTTAAACTCTTGTGTGTTAAATAGTTTGCAAAGTATATGTTTAGTGCTCTGTTTCTGTTGTACCATTACTGCTTATCTGGATTTTGAGTTTGCCTCATTTTCTGACCCTGGATTTTTTTCCAAGCCCTTGATCTTTTTTTTTTTTTTTTTTGCTGTTTTTATGTATTTGGGTTTGTTTTGTATGGACCTAAATAAAAGGCCATATTCACCTGCATCCTTATAGCTGTGTTTGTCTGTGTTCCTGAGAAATATCAGAAAAGTTAACCTGGAATTCTGATCTATCATCTCATGTTCATCTTTTGCTCTCTAATCCAAGTGTCTTCAGTGTAAAGCAAAAACAAAGGAATTGACCTTGCTTTTCCAATACTTATAGAGGAGACTGTATGAAATTCAGAGCGTAATATGAACAAATTAATTGTGATTTTTTTTTACTTGATTATGTGCAGGAAACAGATTTTGATCAGTCCTGAGAACATCAGAGTGGACAAATTAGCTTCTCTCCACCGACCCCCCCACCCCCCATCTTGTGTATGGTACAGTCCAATCAGACACCAGAACACAATAGATAATAGGGGTAGATGATAGTGGCAGAAACCTCTGGAACCAGACTTTAAAAAAGAGTATAATGCTTAGAAAAACATATTTTCTATGTATTTAACAAATATAAAAAGTACAATAAAACTGCTCAAAATATCACTCATGATGCAGCATGGGTTATGTCATATTAGGTTATTTATTCATCTGTTATTATATTTTAACATGGTCTTACTCACTTCTCTCAAAATCGTAACTACTTATCATAACTTAAATATAATAATAACAATCATTATGGACATTGTCTTCATTATCATCGTTAAAGTCAGTGACGTCATCATTCATTATCATTGTTGTTACACATAGTCACCACCAATAGTCATCGTAGTCATCGTCGTCATCGTCGTCGTCGTCGTCATCATCGTCGTCATCATCGTCGTCATCATCGTCGTCATCGTCGTCATCATCATCCGTAGAACTTTCATCAGAGTCTTCTTGCAGAGAATACCCAGTTTTTTCGAGGAAGTCATCCAAAGTCAGCTTCCTGATAATCATAATCAGACCCCTGCTGATGCCGAAGGTCTCTTCCTTGTTGAAATCTGCCTGATCACTGTGCTCAGTCACATAGACTCTGTCAATACACTCATCATCAACACTGAATATGATGCGCTCCATGTTGCTCTCACAGTCATCAGGGTCTTGGTTGTAATCTTCCAGAACGTAATCTGGCAGGTCGTCTGCTTCTGGTCTGCTCAGATTGCCCACCTCGTAGTAGTCAAGGTCCACATCAGGCAGGAGTTTCTCATCGTAATTGTCAGGCCTGTTTTTAAACAGGTGAAATCCGAAATCTCCTTCCTCTGGGTCGTACTGCCAGCGCATGTTATTGTAGGCATCAAAATACACACAGTCATTAGCAAACCAGTAAAGCAGCTTGAGGCCGTGTCTTGGATAACGTTGACCAAATCCAGACTCCTCCAGATGCCTCAATTCATTTAATGTCTTTGGTTTATTCATAGTAGGATCTTCTAATAGGATCTATAAATAAAACATAAAAAAGGTTTTTAACAGAACATGTCAACAAATCCACTTTTAGTACACGGAAATTCAGGAGTACTCCACCTTGTATGGAGTGTTAGACAGCTTGTTTCAGTAAGACATACTGTAGAAGTAAGGATGAACAGTACGACTCTAGAGATGTTCACGATATGAGCTTTCACTTGTCATTCGGTATAAAAACACTGTGCATGTTTTCCATACAGTACAACAGTTAAGGCTCTCGGTTAACAGTGAAATTTAAGTTGTTGACATTATTGTTGTCGAAATTACTAATTATTTTGCTCTAATTTATCCCGTTAATTGTAAATCACATGATTTTCAATAATGATTATCAAACATGTTGGCTCTTTTTAACTGATTACGTAATATAGTCAGTGTAGTGGACTTTTACTGTAGAGCAATAGAAATGTCAGAAGTTTATTTAATCACCAATAGGAAAATGTGAACAGATGACATTTAAAAATCAGCTCACAGGAATTAGAGGACATTTTATTATTAAAGTGGTAAGTCTGGACAGTATAAAGAATAAATATAAAGTGTAAATAACTGTTTTTCTGACATCAGAGTTCACTTACTGTATGTTCTGTCTGAAGTCTCTATTTAAGCTAAGTGCTATTTAGTATTAATATTAAATGATAGTAATATTTAATAAAACATCATGATCTGTAATGTTAACCAGAAATGAATTGACATCATAAAGTGCAACTTACTTCCTATGGAATTGTAGATGATCCCTTTAAACCGTAACAGTTTAATAGTTAGATGTCCTGAGTGCAACGCAGAGTGTCGTCTTCTCAGCGAGTGAAATGAGAGTTCAGGAGAACAAAAGCCGTATTTAAGTCTATGACAATTTCAAAATCGAAACACAATGTTATTCCAGTTATTTCTGACGTTGTTCTTCATGAAAACACGTAGGCTTTTACATGTTTCTGTGCATCCTCACAGTGTTTACTTCTCAGGAAACAGA
Organism: Tachysurus vachellii; assembly: GCF_030014155.1. NCBI lineage: Eukaryota > Metazoa > Chordata > Actinopteri > Siluriformes > Bagridae > Tachysurus > Tachysurus vachellii. The sequence goes on from NC_083465.1 coordinate 28,903,269, forward strand.
AACTTGCCTCTGCCTCTGACTGTGGGAGGGACCAAGTTAGCTTCTGTCCAATTCATAACTGTTTCCTAGTTCTGTTTCTTGGGCTGTTTGCCAATCTCCTTTCTTCATAAAGCTTTCAAGGACGTGGCCTTGTTTTGCAACATTTTTCCAGATCAGCCACAACTTTTCTTTTGGCCGCTCTGTGTTCAGATGATCTAATCTGCCCGGAAATTGAGCCTAAGGTCGTGTCGATGAGAGCGCAGGATTACAAGAAGGACTACAGCGCTCATGTCATCTTTTATTCAGTGTTTTCACTTCCTTGTTTATGCAGCCACGTGTGCATGTGTTTATTTATTCATCTCATCTTGTCTTCACTTCAATGATGACCTGCTCCTTGGGTTCATACTTTAGACCCAATCTTCGAGTCTTTTTGACCCCACACCCAAGGAAGAATAGTGGCTGGGGCTCCTAGAGTCAGAGGCCAACATAGTGACCTCCACTCCTGAGTGACAGACACAGTTAAAGGCCAACATAGTTGCATCCACTCCTGAGCGACAGACACAGTCAGAGGCCAACATAGTGACCTCCACTCCTGAGCGACAGACACAGTTAACACCTCTTAGCAAACGCCCTAGATTTCATGATTTTCGCCTACATGACATACCCAACTAAAAAGTGGTACAGCTCCCAGATACTTTGACACTCAAGGGTGTGCCTGGTCTCATTGGAAAGAAGACAATCTCTAGTTTCAGATACAAGTGTCAGGGTGATTCTACTGACACAGAGTTACAGAGGCTAGAATGGAGGGTTTCATTTCCGCCCAACTCATTTTTCTGTAAACTGACAAAAAAAAAAAAAAAAAAAAAAACACTACTGTAAACACATGTCAGGAGCTAAAGACAAACTCAAGGTCATAGCCACATGTCTTAGCTTTCACCAGAAAAAGTTTGAAGTCAAAAGACTCAAAAATGGATTTTATATGAATCTTTTTCTGCAGATATGTCTGTGCATTTTTGTTTTTTTGCCCTTTTTTTGCCACAAATAAACCTTGTTTACAAGAGTAAACAAGAGTTTCAAAGGCCTATAACCTTTTAACCCCTTTGACTAGACCACTAGGCAGTAGTATCTGCTAAAAAAAAAAAAACAGGATTTCTGTGTGTGCTCTAGGATTGTGCAATACAGCTCGAGAATTGCGTCATGACTGTTTTCACAGGGCTCTAGCTGCCATGGGTTGGCACTCCGTCCAGGGTGTATCCTGCCTTGATGCCCGATGATGCCTGAGATAGGCACAGGCTCCCCGTGACCCGAGGTAGTTCGGATAAGTGGTAGAAAATGAGTGAGTGAGTGAATGTTATTGAGCTACTTTTCACTGATAAATGAGAGTAGATTAGATCAGTATCTGCTAGATACGTACAGCATTTTCTAATATTAGTAGTATTTTGTCATTCAGGTATAAGCAGATTTCAGCTGTATTTACTGCACACATGTTGTACACTTCCTGTTCCTGTTAGCAAACCTGCATATTTAGTTTGCACAGGATTTACGCCGGATACCCTTTTTGATGCAACCCTCCTATTTTAAAAGAGTTAACCCCTTATAGTCTGGGTTAAACCCCTGATGATTAAACCACTGACATGTGAAGTAAATAACATTCGATTATCTTGTTACAATGGTGTGTATACAAAAGAGCATTTGAGGGTTAAGGGCCTTGCTCAGGGGCCCAGCATGTGGCAGTTTTGTGGACCCGGGATTCAAACTCACAACCTTCCAATAGGTAGTTTTGAACTTAGTTTAACAAGACCTAGGTTTTATTATAGATTGTGTGTGTGTGTTTGTGTGTGAGTGTGAGTGTGAGTGTGTGTGTGAGTGTGTGTGTGTGTGAGTGTGAGTGTGTGTGTGTGTGTGTGTGTGTGTGTGTGTGTGTGTGTGTGTGTTTGTAAAAGAGCTGTTACCATAGAAACAATACTTTATTTGAAGAAGCATGTTAAAATAAACCTGTCGTTCATTTTACAGGCTTTGAAAAAAATGTCACAGGCTTCGCACTTCTATTGACCAATTATGTTTGAGATTTCAACCACACTGTAAATCATTGTGTTGTTTTATTCAGTTTGTGCGAGTCTGTGAACACTGTAGCTGTGAACTCTGAGTCTTGTTTTTGGCTACAGAAGTGAAATCTGATGTACATTTCTGTTGTTGTAGACCATCCAACCTAAGCTTCTCCATGTTGTGAGATGCTTTTTTGATCACCACGGTTGTAATGAGTGATTATTGGAGTTACCATAACCTTCATGCTAGCTGGAACTATGCTGACTTCTCTCATCAACAAGGCATTTCCTCTCGTCATTATTTTTCCTCTAAAATAAACTGTTTTGTGTAAAAATCGCAGGAGATCAAACCAGATAAAATAATTTAAAACCATATAACCAAATAAAACCGGTTGCTCAGGTCAGATGATTAAACTGACTGCTGATCAAAGTCGACAAAGCAATGTGTGTTCCTTATAGACAAAAAAGCCACAAGAATTTCAGTAAGGTGTTTTGAGTTTCTGCTGCTTCACTGAATCATATTCATTACTCATGAAAAAGAAACTGATTCATCCTGGGTACTGATTGAGTGAGTCTGATTCCATATCCACTAAATCAAAGTTATCTTGACTGACGTGATTAGACCATTTATGCATTATATATTTATAATATATATTTTTTGCATTTTTTATATCAATGTTTAAAAACTGTTCTGTAATATTTTAGACCTTAAATATAGAGTGTGTGTGTGTGTGTGTGTTTGAGTGTGTGTGTGTGTGAGTGTGTGTGTGTGTGTGTGTGTGTGTGTGTGTGAGTGTGTGAGTGTGTGTGTGTGAGTGTGTGTCTGTGTGTGTGTGTGTGTGTGTGAGTGTGTATGTGTGTGTGAGTGTGTGTGTGTCTGTGTGTGTGAGTGTGTGTGTGAGTGTGTGTGTGTGTGAGTGAGTGTGTGTCTGTGTTTGTGTGTGAGTGTGTGTGTGAGTGTGTGTTTGAGTGTGTGTGTGTGTGTGAGTGTGAGTGAGTGTGTGTGTGTGTGGCCCGTTTTTGGGTGATCAGATGGCATCTGGTGGGCAAAATAGACAAAACAAGTGTAAAATGTTCACAAATTGTAATGGCTGATCACACAGACTTTTGTGCCTCTATAGTGAAAATGATTCAAAATTTCTCTTTTTTGTTTATTAAAAAATGAGGCATTTTTGTATATTATTGAGGTTTATTATACCAAATATTACAAAACATCAACTATTACAAAATATTACAAAACATCAACATCAACTTGACCTTGTCTGTTTTGACTGCTTATAAAAAATGAAGTATATATGATCCTTTTTATCCTTTTTTGTCTAAAAAGGATCATATATACTTCATTTTTTATAAGCAGTCAAAACAGACAAGGTCAAGTTGACGCGGCGCTCCTAATTTGTATAGGAATGCAGGAAAAGACAACAGGTGGTCTGCAGGAGGGTTAATACATATACACTTTGTCTGAGTTTAAATATTTCTCATTTATAACTGAGTTTAAAGTATGATACATTTGATGCAGTTATTAGGTTCGTAATTCATAAAACTGTCATGAGATTCTTCATCGTCTTCTTCCACGAAAGGTCCTAAACCTCCAGAATTCAGATGAGGGTCCACTTGCTGGTGGTCACTCAATTTAATGTTTGACGATTATTCACCAGTTTGTTTGAGGAAGTCCACTAAAGTCAGCCGCTTGATAATTGTAATCAGACCCCTGCTGATTTCGAAGGTGGCTTCCCTGTTGAAATTTGACTCATTAATGTGCTCAGTCACATAAACTCTGTCAATACGCTCATCAACAACACTGAATATGATGCGCTCCATGTTGCTTTGATCGCCATCAAGGTCGTCGTTGAGCTCTCCCCGAACGTAATCTCGCAGATTTCTTGCTCCTGGTCTGCTCAGATTGCCCACCTCGTAGTAGTTGTGTTCAAGGTCCACAACAGGCAGGAGTCTCTCACCATTTATCTCAGTTCTGTTTATGAACAGGTGGAAACCAAAATCTCCTCCCGCTGGGTTGTACAGCCAGCGCATCATATTGTTGTCATCAAAATCCACACAGTTATTAGCAAACCAGTAAAGCAGCTTGAGGCCGTGTCTTGGAAAACGTCGACCAAATCCAATCTCCATCAGATCCCTCAATTCATTTAATGTATTTGGTTTCTCCATAGTAGGACCTTCTAAAGGGGTTCATAAATAAAACATAAAAAAAGGTTTTTAACAGAAAATGTCAACAAATCCACTTTTTGTACAACGATATCCAGGAGATTAAGGCTCTCGGTTAACAGTGTAATTTTAAGGTATTGTTGTCGGGATCACTAATTGTTTTTGCTCCAATTTATCCCGTTAATTGGAAATCACATATTTTTCAATAAAGCTGGGGCCAGTTGTACTGTTAGAGGGGCCAGTTAGATTTAGACCTTATTGTTGTCATATCATTTTCTGCACTGCACTGCAGGCATTAACAGGCAAAATACCTTGTTTATAATCATTCAACAATGTATTTGCATTTGAATTTTATTTTTTACATTGTCTCACTGCCTACCTTATCTTTTCTTTGGAAGAACGACATGATGTCCTTCTTTCTCTTCATTTTGGTGAGAACTATAGAGCAAAAGCAACGGGGACCAAGAAGCTTAATTAATTTACTGAAAATAACTGACTTTCTAGGTAACTAACTATGTCTAAACATTTAATGTTACGACTCGTTTACTGAGTAAAAACACTCAGAACCATGAGTTTGTTGATCATATATTTCATCCCTTTTCAAACTAGCACAAACTAACAAACGGCCAGGTTGAGATTAGCTGATCTAACGTTACACATTTACATACACATTACTTCTGTAATGCATTTAATACGAATACAACATATTAACAACTTTACTCACCTCTATATTTTCTTCGTTGCTTGAAGTCTTCAACTATAATATTCGCGCAGAACTTCCAGCAACCTCTTATACTGTGTTCCGCTTTAAGCCGTCCCTCTAGAAAATGTGTGGGTTATATTTCTGCTTCGTGTTGACACTGTCTAATAACAGATTTCTCAGATTCCTGGCTTCCTCACAGTGTTCACTTCTCAGGAATCTTATCCTGCCTCTGACTGTGGGAGAGAACAAGTTAGCGTCTGTTCAAGTTCATAACTGAATGTCTCTTTCATAGTTTCCTCGGCTGTGCTACTTGTTTTTGTGCAATCTGGGCTGCTTTTTTTTGTCTGGGCTGTTTGCCACTGGCCCAATGACCGTTCTTCATAGAGGCCTGGATCTTTTATTGCCGTGTTTTTATGTATTTGGGTTTGTTATGTATGGACCTAAATATGGCCCGTTTTATTTTTGCCAGGCGCCTTAGGTAAAAAAAGCTGGACTTCACCACTGCACTAATTTGTCTATCCAATTTAAGATCAACATCCATTCTAAAGCCTAGATTAGTTATCACAGGTCTAACATAGGATGCCAAAGGACCCAGGTCAACAGGGGGGGACTTACAGGAGCCACTTGGGCCAAACAACATCACCTCTGTCTAGTTATCATTAAAATGGAGCAAATTCACTGCCATCCAAACTTTAATGTCATCAAGACATGAAAAAAATGTGTAATGGAGGTTCATTCAGTCCAACATCCAACTTCACTCTTCACTTACCTGTAGCTATAAATCTATTGTAGAGACCAGCCAATGTCTAGTTTTGTTGTTCCTGTGTCCACTGTAGCCTCAGATTCTTCTCTTGTAGCCCATTTTCTTGTAGCCCAGGCAATAGGTCACACTTTTGCCCTTTTCAGCACAATGAACATACATACAGACACAAAAATGCACACATAAAATGTCCACTAACGCACGCAAAACACACACACACACACACGCACACACACACACACACACACACACACACACACACACACACACACACGTCGTGTTTTCATATTCAAATCATATTTATTTCCTCTCTCTTATTTATGAATTTAGTTGCATCAGTCAGATTTGACCTGGGGATGTTTGACACACCAGCCAGTGGTTATCCAAAATAATTTTTAATAATTTCTGCTTATTTTACTCAAGACCATGTCATAATTTCATGAGGTTTATTGTTTATAATTAAATATAATAAAAAGCATAAGAAGTGTAAAGCAAGTTTTATTCACAAGAAATTATTCCATGTTTTTGAGTGGTGTGTGTGTGTGTGTGTGTGTGTGGCCCGTTTTTGGGTGATCAGATGGCATCTGGTGGGCAAAATAGACATAAGTGTAAAATGTTCCCAAATTGTAATGGCTGATCACACAGAATGTTGATAATTGTAGAATTTTTGATTTATAAGCGTTTAAGTCAATTTGATCTGGAAAAACAGGTTTTTTTTTATTTACTGACATTAAAAATGGTTTAGAAACAATCTCCTGGCTTTGAAATATACCAGCCTGTAATTGTGCATTAACGTTTGTGCCTCTATAGTGAAAATAATTCAAAATTTCTCTTTTTTGTTTATTAAAAAATGAGGCATTTTTGAATATTAATGAGGTTTATTATACCAAATATCACAAAACATTTTGCAAAATATATGTTAATATGTTGGAAAAAAGTTAGACAAAAAAAGGAGAAAAAAAGGATATCATATATACTTCATTTTTTATAAGCAGTCAAAACAGACAAGGTCAAGTTGACGCGGCGCTCCTAATTTGTATAGGAATGCAGGAAAAGACAACAGGTGGTCTGCAGGAGGGTTAATACATATACACTTTGTCTGAGTTTAAATATTTCTCATTTATAACAGAGTTTAATGTATGATACATTTGAAGCAGTTATTAGGTTCATAATTCATAAAACTGTTATCAGATTCTTCATCGTCTTCTTCCACGACCGGTCCTAAACCTCCAGAATTCAGATGAGGGTCCACTTGCTGGTGGTCACTCAATTGAATGTTTGACGATTAATCATCAATTTGTTCGAGGAACTCCTCTAAAGTCAGCTGCTTGATAATTGCAATCAGACCACTGCTGATTTCGAAGGTGGCTTCCCTGTTGAAATTTGACTCATTAATGTGCTCAGTCACATAAACTCTGTCAATACGCTCATCAACAACACTGAATATGATGCGCTCCATGTTGCTTTGATCGCCATCAAGGTCGTTGTTGAGCTCTGCCCAAACGTAATATGGCAGATATTCTGCTCCTGGTCTGCACAGATTGCCCACCTCGTAGTAGTTGTAGCCATGGTTCAAAACAGGCAGGAGTCTCTCATCGTTATCCTCAGTTCTGTTTATGAACAGGTGGAAACCAAAACGTCCTCTTGCTCGGTCGTTCTTCCAGCGCATCATATTGTTGTCATCAAAATCCACACAGTTATTAGCAAACCAGTAAAGCAGCTTGAGGCCGTGTCTTGGAAAACGTCGACCAAATCCAATCTGCATCAGATCCCTCAATTCATTTAAAGTATTTGGTTCCGCCATAGCAGGATCTTCTAAAGGGGTTTATAAATAAAACATAAAAAAAGGTTTTTAACAGAAAATGTCAACAAATCCACTTTTAGTACAATGATATCCAGGAGTCTCTTGGATTAAGGCTCTGAGTTAACAGTGTAATTTTAAGGTATTGTTGTCAGAATCACTAATTGTTTTTGCTGCAATGTATCCTGTTAATTGTAAATCACATATTTTTCAATAATGCTGGGGCCAGTTGTACTGTTAGAGGGGCCAGTTACATTTAGACCTTATTGTTGTCATATCATTTTCTGCACTGCACTGCAGGCATTAACAGGCAAAATACCATGTTTATAATTATTCGACATGTATTTTTTACATTTGCATTACATATTCAGCATGAGTCACAGTAACTCCCTGTTTCCATTTGCTAGAATGTATGAATCAAATATTGAGGACTTGGGGTATGAACTACATCAGTTCAGAAGAATTTTAGAAAGGAAGATACAGAGTGGCATGCAGAAACCCTCCAGTGTAATAGAGCTGGCATTATTCATTGAACCTTATAAAGATGTTTTCTTTGAGCTTTTTAAACTATACAAGATAGCTGTTTTAATCCCTGTTAGTACTGCTTCTTGTGAACTGAGTTTTTCTGCACTAAATCTCAGGTCCACAATGTCAGATGACAGATTAAGCAATGTAGGTGTTCTAAGTATTGAGTCAAGGAGGGCAAAGGCCTTAAATCTAGATGAATTTGCTGATGTTTTTGCAAAAAAACACACAAATCGTAGAATACAGTTTTCTTTGAGAAACACATCACCTCTCTTCCCCTACTATTCCTTCACTCTCAGTCTTTCCAATGGACAACTCTTCCTGCTCTCTCTCTCTCTCTGCCGGCTCTCTGCTCTCTCTTGCTGGCTCTGTCTCACTGCCTACTTTATCTTTTCTTTGGAAGAACGACATGATGTCCTTCTTTCTCTTCATTTTGGTGAGAACTATAGAGCAAAAGCAACGGGGACCAAGAAGCTTAATTAATTTACTGAAAATAACTGACTTTCTAGGTAACTAACTATGTCTAAACATTTAATGTTACGACTCGTTTACTGAGTAAAAACACTCAGAACCATGAGTTTGTTGATCATATATTTCATCCCTTTTCAAATTAGCACAAACTAACAAACGGCCAGGTTGAGATTAGCTGATCTTATAGGGTTGCCACCCGTCCTGTGAAATACGGAATCGTCCCGTATTTACAGGCAAAATGACCCGTATTTTCCATAGGTCCACATTATACAGCATCCCATGCAAATCACCCCACCCGCATTGTGTGGAGACGCGTCCTATTCTGCCCCTGATTGGGTAATACTCGTTGCCATCGTTGGTTTGATTGGTTTGTTTTAGGGTTACGGGCCATGAATCACGGCCAATAAGAGTCAGAGGAGGGCGGGACGCCGCCTCGCCGGTTCTTTTGACAGAGTCAGAGTGACAGAAAATCCATATGAAACGATGGCATCTCCAGATAACCCCCGTGTCCAGCTCTGAAAGTTTCAGAGCTGAAACGAAAGCGGATGCAGAAGTACACAAGTGAGTGGGAGGAATCGAATACTTGGTTCATGATCTTCATGGAAGATCTTTTGCAAGTTATAATTACTAAGTTATGGATCTGTTAATTTAATAATAAGTTAATAAAATATGGTTTACATCTCACAAGTTCCACCAAAAGCTTATTTTTTGTGTTCTCAGTCACACTTTGTTGGCGTATATTTATTATTGTCATAGCTGTGTATTCAATATGACCACTGAAGTTGTGATAGTGAGAGTAACAAACGGCAAACGGCAAGACTAACAAACGGCCAGGTTGAGATTAGCTGATCTAACGTTACACATTTACATACACATTACTTCTGTAATGCATTTAATACAAATACAACATATTAACAACTTTACTCACCTCTATATTTCCTTCGTTGCTTGAAGTCTTCAACTATAATATTCGCGCAGAACTTCCAGCAACCTCTTATACTGTGTTCCTGTTCCGTACTCCTCCTACTCACGCTGCGCACTTGTGACGTCATTGCCGAGTCGCCAGACTTTTGTACTCGGCAGCGCTTTTTAAACGCGCTGTTCATGCTAGATTGTTGCCAGATGATCTCTCGTCACTACCTCGCGATCTGTGAGTCATTCCTGCCATCTTCTTTTTTGGACATTGGCCTGCGTTTGGGTTCTCCTCCCTAGCACTTCCCTCTGTTTGCTGATAGTTCCGCTTTAAGCCGTCCCTCTATAAAATGTGTGGGTTACATTTCTGTTTCGCGTTGACACTGTCTAATAACTGATGTAACCCCCCCCCCCAACACACACACACACACACACACACACAAAGTACATTGCTGTAATACATTACACACTGCAACAAAAAAAAGGAAAATCGAAAAAAGTTATTAACTCCAGTTATTCCTGAAGTTGTTCTTCGTGAAGCCATGTAGGACTTCACAGGACTTATCCTGTCCCTGACTGTTAGAGAACCAGTTAGCGTCTGTTCAAGTTCATAACTGAATGTCTCTTTCCTAGTTTCCTTGGCTGTGCTGCTTGTTTTAGTGCAGTCTGTGCTGCTTTTTTTGTGCAGTCTGGGCTGTTTGCCACTGGCCCAGTTCTTCATAGAGCCCTTGTTTTTTTTTTTGCCATGTTTTTATGTATTTGGGTTTGTTTTGTATGGACCTAAATTAAAGGCCATATTCACCTGCATTCTTACAGCTGTGTTTGTCTGTGTTCCTGAGAAATATCAGAAAAGTTAACCTGGAATTCTGATCTATCATCTCATGTTCATCTTTGGATCTCTAATCCAAGTGTCTTCAGTGTAAAGCAAAAACAAAGGAATTGACCTTGCTGTGCCAATACTTTCAGAGGAGACTGTATGAGGAGACAGACTGTATAGAGGAGACTGTATGAAATTCAGAGCGTAATATGAACAAATTTATTGTGATTTTTTTTTTTTACTGATTATGTGCAGGAAACAGATTTTGATCAGTCCTGAGAACGTCAGAGTGGACAAATTAGCTTCTCTCCACCTACCCCCCACCCCCACCTTGTGTTTGGTACAGTCCAATCAGACAGCAGAACACAATAGATATTAGGGGCAGATAATAGGGGCAGAAACCTCTGATACCAGACTTTAAAAAAGAGTAATGTAAGAAATAAAAAATGCGTAGTGTAAAAATAAGACGATGATGGTGAAGATCTTAATGAAGAACAAGAAGTTTATTCCAGCATAGCAGTGACAAAATACATGACGTACTTTGGGTTCATCGGAGTCAACAAGAACCCAGAGCAAATCCTGCTCAAGCATTATATACAGTTTCCCCTTTTGGTAATTTAAATGAAGTTCCGCTTTGAATGTGTGTTGAGTGTAAGAATTGAATGTCTCCCAAATGGCTGGGCTACACCTTGTTGTCTAGCTGATTGTCTTTAAATGTTAATCATGGTCACGTACACCTTGTCTTGGTATTGTTACAGTTGTTATCAACCAAGTGGTCACTTTAAATGGTAATCGTGGCCACATAGACCTTGGCTTGGTATTGTTATCAACCAAGTGGTCACTTTAAATGGTAATCGTGGCCACATAGACCTTGGCTTGGTATTGTTATCAACCAAGTGGTCACTTTAAATGGTAATCGCAGTCACGTAGACCCTTTGTTCGTGGTGATGCTTAATGTCCTGCTGCCGTTCCCATATTTATAATTGAATCAACTTTATACGTTTAGAGTCCTAAACGTATTACCTTATGATACTTAAACCTTTTTAGGAATGAGCTCTTTTAGATGTGTACCTTGGAGTGGAATTTGGGTGCAATTTCTGTAATTTCTTACAGTCCCCCCTTTGATGCTTTTGGCCCTGAAGCATCACATCACTTCCTTAATACAGATCACACCTCCCATTTTGGGCAGGTGCCCAGTGTCGGTGAAGCCCTGCCTTAGGTTGTTCCCCTTCGGCCCTCAGAGAATCTTACCCGTCATAGAAACTTCACCTCACGCACACTGGTTTTAGCTCCATTCCATAAGGCAAACTTATCACAGGTTTTCTTCTTAAAATTTGGTTCTATGTAAAATATTACTTGGGTTTGGAGCAGAGACATTCAGAAACCATCACAGCCAACGGGAACGTCTGAGATTGATCATTGAATTATCTGCAATCTGCCATTTCAGTATGGTACACATACAACATAACATCATGCATTGACAAAGAATGAGAAAGATGCATACACAAACTGCAGTTTTGAAAGTTACATCTCAAATCAGATCATAATATGCAATAACCAAATTATCATCATGCATTTGTATAGTCAAAACATTATCTTTTCCTAGAAGAACCTTGTTGAGCTTTGACAATATGGTCATCCTTTCTTTGCATTATGACATAATGACATTAACATATTCTATAATAACATATTATTATATATTTTGGTAACTCCAAATCAAATTCTGGTACATCTTCCTCAAAGACTAATTGTCTGCTGTATTCAATACATTGTCTGTAGAGTGAAATTAACATATGGAAAGTAATATTTTCCTATGAACCAAGCTGTCTCTGGAATTACACAAAGTAAAGTAACCTTAATCGGACCAAGTGTTATCATGTGGTTATCATTAACAAAGATAGAAAAGTGATCATGAGTTGTGGTGACATGTTTTCCTGTGTGAAACTATTACTCTTGTAAAATTATTGTGGACATGTGTTAGATTCATTCATTCATCTTCTACCGCTTATCTGAACTACCTCGGGTCACGGGGAGCCTGTGCCTATCTCAGGCGTCATAGGGCATCAAGGCAGGATACACCCTGGACGGAGTGCCAACCCATCACAGGGCACACACACACACACTTTCATTCACTCACACAATCACACACTAGGGACAATTTTCCAGAGATGCCAATCAACCTACCATGCATGTCTTTGGACCGGGGGAGGAAACCGGAGTACCCGGAGGAAACCCCCGAGACACGGGGAGAACATGCAAACTCCACACACACAAGGCGGAGGCGGGAATCGAACACCGACCCTGGAGGTGTGAGGCGAACGTGCTAACCACTAAGCCACCGTGCCCCCCTATGTGTTAGATTGATTTCACAATTATTCATAATTCACAATTGAATTCATAATTATTCATTGATTTCACACCTCATAATTAGTGTGGGGTGCCCCAGATAATGGTTGTTTTTCCAAGGCATCAAACTCGCAAATAAAACCAATGTAGTTTTGTCACAGCGTTCTATGTCCAATCCTCGCCATTCTCCTGATGGTAACTGTGTGATAAATCTAAAAGTCCTTAAAGTCCATTCTTTAATACATTCTTCTGTAATATTCCCAAATTGTCCATGCTTAGAATCCTTTCAAACAATCTTTCCAATCCTTACAAATCCTTGGGATTGTTTACTTGAAGATGTTCTCTGAGGTGGTGATGAACTGGTTGCAACAGCACTGTGATACCTTAGGAACGCTGTTGTCAAGAAGACCTCATACATTCCTGTTACACTATTCATCTGAGTCTGGAGGGTCATGCTGTAAGGTTCACCAAGACCGGAACATGGATCCATTGTAGATAAGCACTTTGGGACAACGTTGGGCACTCTTGTATCTTTAATGCTGTCACAAGAGCTGCCATCCTAGTCCATCTGCCACCCCCACATCTTTATTTCTTTTTGACCTGCTCTAGCTGCCCCCCTGCCATGGGTTGGCACTCCGTCCAGGGTGTATCCTGCCTTGATGCCCGATGACGCCTGAGATAGGCACAGGCTCCCCGTGACCCGAGGTAGTTCGGATAAGTGGTAGAAAATGAGTGAGTGAGTGAATGTTATTGAGCTACTTTTCACTGATAAATGAGAGTAGATTAGATCAGTATCTGCTAGATACGTACAGCATTTTCTAATATTAGTAGTATTTTGTCATTCAGGTGTAACCAGATTTCAGCTGTATTTACTGCACACATGTTGTACACTTCCTGTTACTGTTAGCAAACCTGCATATTTAGTTTGCACAGGATTTACGCCGGATACCCTTTTTGATGCAACCCTCCTATTTTAAAAGAGTTAACCCCTTATAGTCTGGGTTAAACCCCTGATGATTAAACCACTGACATGTGAAGTAAATAACATTCGATTATCTTGTTACAATGGTGTGTATACAAAAGAGCATTTGAGGGTTAAGGGCCTTGCTCAGGGGCCCAGCATGTGGCAGTTTTGTGGACCCGGGATTCAAACTCACAACCTTCCAAT
>NC_083465.1:28921958-28956958 GCF_030014155.1 Tachysurus vachellii
CTCGTAGTAGTTGTAGCCATGGTTCAAAACAGGCAGGAGTCTCTCATCGTTATCCTCAGTTCTGTTTATGAACAGGTGGAAACCAAAACGTCCTCTTGCTCGGTCGTTCTTCCAGCGCATCATATTGTTGTCATCAAAATCCACACAGTTATTAGCAAACCAGTAAAGCAGCTTGAGGCCGTGTCTTGGAAAACGTCGACCAAATCCAATCTGCATCAGATCCCTCAATTCATTTAAAGTATTTGGTTCCGCCATAGCAGGATCTTCTAAAGGGGTTTATAAATAAAACATAAAAAAAGGTTTTTAACAGAAAATGTCAACAAATCCACTTTTAGTACAATGATATCCAGGAGTCTCTTGGATTAAGGCTCTGAGTTAACAGTGTAATTTTAAGGTATTGTTGTCAGAATCACTAATTGTTTTTGCTGCAATGTATCCTGTTAATTGTAAATCACATATTTTTCAATAATGCTGGGGCCAGTTGTACAGTTAGAGGGGCCAGTTACATTTAGACCTTATTGTTGTCATATCATTTTCTGCACTGCACTGCAGGCATTAACAGGCAAAATACCATGTTTATAATTATTCGACATGTATTTTTTACATTTGCATTACATATTCAGCATGAGTCACAGTAACTCCCTGTTTCCATTTGCTAGAATGTATGAATCAAATATTGAGGACTTGGGGTATGAACTACATCAGTTCAGAAGAATTTTAGAAAGGAAGATACAGAGTGGCATGCAGAAACCCTCCAGTGTAATAGAGCTGGCATTATTCATTGAACCTTATAAAGATGTTTTCTTTGAGCTTTTTAAACTATACAAGATAGCTGTTTTAATCCCTGTTAGTACTGCTTCTTGTGAACTGAGTTTTTCTGCACTAAATCTCAGGTCCACAATGTCAGATGACAGATTAAGCAATGTAGGTGTTCTAAGTATTGAGTCAAGGAGGGCAAAGGCCTTAAATCTAGATGAATTTGCTGATGTTTTTGCAAAAAAACACACAAATCGTAGAATACAGTTTTCTTTGAGAAACACATCACCTCTCTTCCCCTACTATTCCTTCACTCTCAGTCTTTCCAATGGACAACTCTTCCTGCTCTCTCTCTCTCTCTGCCGGCTCTCTGCTCTCTCTTGCTGGCTCTGTCTCACTGCCTACTTTATCTTTTCTTTGGAAGAACGACATGATGTCCTTCTTTCTCTTCATTTTGGTGAGAACTATAGAGCAAAAGCAACGGGGACCAAGAAGCTTAATTAATTTACTGAAAATAACTGACTTTCTAGGTAACTAACTATGTCTAAACATTTAATGTTACGACTCGTTTACTGAGTAAAAACACTCAGAACCATGAGTTTGTTGATCATATATTTCATCCCTTTTCAAATTAGCACAAACTAACAAACGGCCAGGTTGAGATTAGCTGATCTTATAGGGTTGCCACCCGTCCTGTGAAATACGGAATCGTCCCGTATTTACAGGCAAAATGACCCGTATTTTCCATAGGTCCACATTATACAGCATCCCATGCAAATCACCCCACCCGCATTGTGTGGAGACGCGTCCTATTCTGCCCCTGATTGGGTAATACTCGTTGCCATCGTTGGTTTGATTGGTTTGTTTTAGGGTTACGGGCCATGAATCACGGCCAATAAGAGTCAGAGGAGGGCGGGACGCCGCCTCGCCGGTTCTTTTGACAGAGTCAGAGTGACAGAAAATCCATATGAAACGATGGCATCTCCAGATAACCCCCGTGTCCAGCTCTGAAAGTTTCAGAGCTGAAACGAAAGCGGATGCAGAAGTACACAAGTGAGTGGGAGGAATCGAATACTTGGTTCATGATCTTCATGGAAGATCTTTTGCAAGTTATAATTACTAAGTTATGGATCTGTTAATTTAATAATAAGTTAATAAAATATGGTTTACATCTCACAAGTTCCACCAAAAGCTTATTTTTTGTGTTCTCAGTCACACTTTGTTGGCGTATATTTATTATTGTCATAGCTGTGTATTCAATATGACCACTGAAGTTGTGATAGTGAGAGTAACAAACGGCAAACGGCAAGACTAACAAACGGCCAGGTTGAGATTAGCTGATCTAACGTTACACATTTACATACACATTACTTCTGTAATGCATTTAATACAAATACAACATATTAACAACTTTACTCACCTCTATATTTCCTTCGTTGCTTGAAGTCTTCAACTATAATATTCGCGCAGAACTTCCAGCAACCTCTTATACTGTGTTCCTGTTCCGTACTCCTCCTACTCACGCTGCGCACTTGTGACGTCATTGCCGAGTCGCCAGACTTTTGTACTCGGCAGCGCTTTTTAAACGCGCTGTTCATGCTAGATTGTTGCCAGATGATCTCTCGTCACTACCTCGCGATCTGTGAGTCATTCCTGCCATCTTCTTTTTTGGACATTGGCCTGCGTTTGGGTTCTCCTCCCTAGCACTTCCCTCTGTTTGCTGATAGTTCCGCTTTAAGCCGTCCCTCTATAAAATGTGTGGGTTACATTTCTGTTTCGCGTTGACACTGTCTAATAACTGATGTAACCCCCCCCCCAACACACACACACACACACACACACACAAAGTACATTGCTGTAATACATTACACACTGCAACAAAAAAAAGGAAAATCGAAAAAAGTTATTAACTCCAGTTATTCCTGAAGTTGTTCTTCGTGAAGCCATGTAGGACTTCACAGGACTTATCCTGTCCCTGACTGTTAGAGAACCAGTTAGCGTCTGTTCAAGTTCATAACTGAATGTCTCTTTCCTAGTTTCCTTGGCTGTGCTGCTTGTTTTAGTGCAGTCTGTGCTGCTTTTTTTGTGCAGTCTGGGCTGTTTGCCACTGGCCCAGTTCTTCATAGAGCCCTTGTTTTTTTTTTTGCCATGTTTTTATGTATTTGGGTTTGTTTTGTATGGACCTAAATTAAAGGCCATATTCACCTGCATTCTTACAGCTGTGTTTGTCTGTGTTCCTGAGAAATATCAGAAAAGTTAACCTGGAATTCTGATCTATCATCTCATGTTCATCTTTGGATCTCTAATCCAAGTGTCTTCAGTGTAAAGCAAAAACAAAGGAATTGACCTTGCTGTGCCAATACTTTCAGAGGAGACTGTATGAGGAGACAGACTGTATAGAGGAGACTGTATGAAATTCAGAGCGTAATATGAACAAATTTATTGTGATTTTTTTTTTTACTGATTATGTGCAGGAAACAGATTTTGATCAGTCCTGAGAACGTCAGAGTGGACAAATTAGCTTCTCTCCACCTACCCCCCACCCCCACCTTGTGTTTGGTACAGTCCAATCAGACAGCAGAACACAATAGATATTAGGGGCAGATAATAGGGGCAGAAACCTCTGATACCAGACTTTAAAAAAGAGTAATGTAAGAAATAAAAAATGCGTAGTGTAAAAATAAGACGATGATGGTGAAGATCTTAATGAAGAACAAGAAGTTTATTCCAGCATAGCAGTGACAAAATACATGACGTACTTTGGGTTCATCGGAGTCAACAAGAACCCAGAGCAAATCCTGCTCAAGCATTATATACAGTTTCCCCTTTTGGTAATTTAAATGAAGTTCCGCTTTGAATGTGTGTTGAGTGTAAGAATTGAATGTCTCCCAAATGGCTGGGCTACACCTTGTTGTCTAGCTGATTGTCTTTAAATGTTAATCATGGTCACGTACACCTTGTCTTGGTATTGTTACAGTTGTTATCAACCAAGTGGTCACTTTAAATGGTAATCGTGGCCACATAGACCTTGGCTTGGTATTGTTATCAACCAAGTGGTCACTTTAAATGGTAATCGTGGCCACATAGACCTTGGCTTGGTATTGTTATCAACCAAGTGGTCACTTTAAATGGTAATCGCAGTCACGTAGACCCTTTGTTCGTGGTGATGCTTAATGTCCTGCTGCCGTTCCCATATTTATAATTGAATCAACTTTATACGTTTAGAGTCCTAAACGTATTACCTTATGATACTTAAACCTTTTTAGGAATGAGCTCTTTTAGATGTGTACCTTGGAGTGGAATTTGGGTGCAATTTCTGTAATTTCTTACAGTCCCCCCTTTGATGCTTTTGGCCCTGAAGCATCACATCACTTCCTTAATACAGATCACACCTCCCATTTTGGGCAGGTGCCCAGTGTCGGTGAAGCCCTGCCTTAGGTTGTTCCCCTTCGGCCCTCAGAGAATCTTACCCGTCATAGAAACTTCACCTCACGCACACTGGTTTTAGCTCCATTCCATAAGGCAAACTTATCACAGGTTTTCTTCTTAAAATTTGGTTCTATGTAAAATATTACTTGGGTTTGGAGCAGAGACATTCAGAAACCATCACAGCCAACGGGAACGTCTGAGATTGATCATTGAATTATCTGCAATCTGCCATTTCAGTATGGTACACATACAACATAACATCATGCATTGACAAAGAATGAGAAAGATGCATACACAAACTGCAGTTTTGAAAGTTACATCTCAAATCAGATCATAATATGCAATAACCAAATTATCATCATGCATTTGTATAGTCAAAACATTATCTTTTCCTAGAAGAACCTTGTTGAGCTTTGACAATATGGTCATCCTTTCTTTGCATTATGACATAATGACATTAACATATTCTATAATAACATATTATTATATATTTTGGTAACTCCAAATCAAATTCTGGTACATCTTCCTCAAAGACTAATTGTCTGCTGTATTCAATACATTGTCTGTAGAGTGAAATTAACATATGGAAAGTAATATTTTCCTATGAACCAAGCTGTCTCTGGAATTACACAAAGTAAAGTAACCTTAATCGGACCAAGTGTTATCATGTGGTTATCATTAACAAAGATAGAAAAGTGATCATGAGTTGTGGTGACATGTTTTCCTGTGTGAAACTATTACTCTTGTAAAATTATTGTGGACATGTGTTAGATTCATTCATTCATCTTCTACCGCTTATCTGAACTACCTCGGGTCACGGGGAGCCTGTGCCTATCTCAGGCGTCATAGGGCATCAAGGCAGGATACACCCTGGACGGAGTGCCAACCCATCACAGGGCACACACACACACACTTTCATTCACTCACACAATCACACACTAGGGACAATTTTCCAGAGATGCCAATCAACCTACCATGCATGTCTTTGGACCGGGGGAGGAAACCGGAGTACCCGGAGGAAACCCCCGAGACACGGGGAGAACATGCAAACTCCACACACACAAGGCGGAGGCGGGAATCGAACACCGACCCTGGAGGTGTGAGGCGAACGTGCTAACCACTAAGCCACCGTGCCCCCCTATGTGTTAGATTGATTTCACAATTATTCATAATTCACAATTGAATTCATAATTATTCATTGATTTCACACCTCATAATTAGTGTGGGGTGCCCCAGATAATGGTTGTTTTTCCAAGGCATCAAACTCGCAAATAAAACCAATGTAGTTTTGTCACAGCGTTCTATGTCCAATCCTCGCCATTCTCCTGATGGTAACTGTGTGATAAATCTAAAAGTCCTTAAAGTCCATTCTTTAATACATTCTTCTGTAATATTCCCAAATTGTCCATGCTTAGAATCCTTTCAAACAATCTTTCCAATCCTTACAAATCCTTGGGATTGTTTACTTGAAGATGTTCTCTGAGGTGGTGATGAACTGGTTGCAACAGCACTGTGATACCTTAGGAACGCTGTTGTCAAGAAGACCTCATACATTCCTGTTACACTATTCATCTGAGTCTGGAGGGTCATGCTGTAAGGTTCACCAAGACCGGAACATGGATCCATTGTAGATAAGCACTTTGGGACAACGTTGGGCACTCTTGTATCTTTAATGCTGTCACAAGAGCTGCCATCCTAGTCCATCTGCCACCCCCACATCTTTATTTCTTTTTGACCTGAAAAACACTTGAAAACATAATGAATTTATACCCCCCCCCCCCCTTTTTTTTAACCCAGCACACAAAAATATAAACGCCTATTTACATGGACCTTATGACTGCCATCAGATTTTTATGATATTAATGGATCTATGTGGAATGATCTCTTACCAGGTTGTTGGTTTTTAGTTTTGTGCCAGAGCTTATGATGTAAATCACTGCCTAGTCTCTCACAGTGAGCAGACCATGGGCCCTCATTTTGGTGATTCATTACCACAACGTCATCACTACTTTCAAATTTGTGATGGTGCACATTCTGACCAGAATGCATTTTGTTTTTCTGACTTTGCCAAATTTGTTGAGTGGCTTGGTGAAAAACAGCAGGCAACGAGTTACACAGATTTTTGAGCTCCTTTCTCAGTCTGTTTACTGTAGCCTGTAACTGGTTTAAATCTGTTTTTCGGCCTGTTCTCTTAAGGGAAAATTTGCATTCCCTTGAAATATGTCCGGGGGCACGGTGGCTTAGTGGTTAGCACGTTCGCCTCACACCTCCAGGGTCGGGGTTCGATTCCCGCCTCCACCTTGTGTGTGTGGAGTTTGCATGTTCTCCCCGTGCCTCGGGGGTTTCCTCCGGGTACTCCGGTTTCCTCCCCCGGTCCAAAGACATGCATGGTAGGTTGATTGGCATCTCTGGAAAATTGTCCCTAGTGTGTGATTGTGTGAGTGAATGAGTGTGTGTGTGTGCCCTGTGATGGGTTGGCACTCCGTCCAGGGTGTATCCTGCCTTGATGCCCGATGACGCCTGAGATAGGCACAGGCTCCCCGTGACCCGAGATAGTTCGGATAAGCGGTAGAAGATGAATGAATGAATGAATGAAATATGTCCCTCTTTGCCACATGAATAACACACCAGGGGGTTATCAGGGTTACGAGAGAGTAGTCTTTCCTTTCTATCTTCAGTAGTGTAGTTCTCATTTTTCCAGGAAACCTGGCTGGCTCTATTCTTATTGAGATTTTTAACACCTACTGCTGACACAGGATGGGATCTCTTTGCGTTAGCATTGTTGTTGAAAAACTGTGTCATTTTAGCAATGATGTCGTTATAACCAGAGAGATGGGTTACAAACATTGACACAGCAGAACGGGTGAGTGAATCACATTTATTAATCAAAGCAGATTTAAAACTGACATCATTCGGTGTTATGTCAGGATTGCCACTGAAAGTTTTAAATGTCTCCAATAATCGCTCTGAAAATGTCATGGGGTTGCTCCCCTTTCCTCATGTACACATCCGATATTTTATCCCAGTCAACTGACATTACACCTAGGACTTCAAGCAGTGCCTGTTTCCTCTCGAACTTATTGGCAGTTCTAGTTTTGACTTTCTGATTTAACGCTCCAGACAAAGTGTCAGGCAAACACACAGTTAACAACACACACGCATCATCATCTGTAAATCTGTAAATGTCAACATATAGCTCGAAAACCTTTAGAAAGTCTAATGGATCTTGTTTGGCAGGATCAAATTTACCAATACTTTTAATCACAGCTTCGAGCTCTTTGGGTGTAAACCCTCTGACCATAGTAGAGGTCACTGGTTCCTCCGCTCCTTCATTAGCACGCATAGTTGTAGTCAAGTGAACTGGAGCCATGGGGAACTTAACTGTACAGTCAGAGTATTGACTCCTGACTGAATGAGAATCTCTTTCTGAGTTCTCATCACTGTCTATTTCAGGAACCTGATTACTCCACATGCCACATACAGATGTCTTACTGATGCTAGTTTCGGTTGTGCTATTTTTTAACAGGAATTGACAAGCAGACTTTGCTTCCTCTAAATCTTTGAACAATGTTGTTACGAACTATGTTTGTGGGTTCGCTGTTTTGCTTGTTCTTGTTCTCTCTCTCTCTCTCTTTGCTCCACTATCTTTCTTTTCAGATCCTACCATTGGACATCTCCTGTCAATCTTCATTACCCTGTGTGACATCACCCGTCGATCCACCAATCAACCAGAATCAGAATCAGGATTAGAATCAGAAACAGAGACAGAAACAGAAGGAGAGAGAAGATGTGTGCTATTTTGTTAGAGGGCTCTTTTGTTGTTCATTCGGTTTTAGTATGTCAGACTGTTCATGTATCCCAATTTGTTAGTTTTTTTTGTGTATGTGACTTGCGGGTCACTTTGTGTACGTGACTTGAGGGTCACTTTGTGTATGTGACTTGAGGGTCACTTTGTGTACGTGACTTGCGGGTCACTTTGTGTACGTGACTTGAGGGTCACTTTGTGTATGTGACTTGCGGGTCACTTTGTGTACGTGACTTGAGGGTCACTTTGTGTACGTGACTTGCGGGTCACTTTGTGTACGTGACTTGAGGGTCACTTTGTGTACGTGACTTGAGGGTCACTTTGTGTACGTGACTTGAGGGTCACTTTGTGTACGTGACTTGCGGGTCACTCGTTCTGCATCTGGATGCCTGTGTTCTTCGCTTTGTGGATATAACTTTGTTTATTTTGGGGAAAACCGGATAGGTGAGTACGTCACGTGACATACATTGTGCAACACGTAGGTAAGCTTTTCTGTATTAGACACATTAGGTTAGGAGCGCGTGCCACCCTCTGTATCTTTTGTTTTTTTATAGGAAGTATAGGTTAGTTAGGGCGTCATCGACGCTGAAGATTTGTTTTTATTACTTTTCTTCGTAGTTCAGGTTAGAGGGTTATGTTCAAGCTAGCACAGTTTTGTTTTGCTAATTTCTTTGTTTTGGCACCGCTCATGGCTCTTTTCCCCTTTGTGTTTTTTGTTATCTTGTTTCTGTAGATATCATACATATTACCACTTTTGTCACCACCATTGGTATGATAATAGAGACAGGTTTTGCCCATTATTTGTTGTCCTTGTCGTTGATTGCCACATACACACCAGAAATCTAACTTTATAATCATTTCATATTGTTACATCCCAACCATACCCCTAAACACCATTTGGGGTCGTAACAAATGGGGGCTCGTCCGGGATAGTTTTTCCCGTGTTCAATATTTTTGGTGTGTGTTGGCGTCATCAGCATAGTTGTGGGGAGCCTATAGGCTAGTTTGTAGGTTTGCGCTTTACCGCTAGGGGTACTGGCATTAGTGTTGTGTTGTTGTTGTTTTTTTCTTGCTGTGTGCTGTGTGGGAATTAATAATCGAAACATGGCTTTGTTTGATTTACAGTCATTTATTAAAGCTCCCACCATAGAACAGCTAAATAAGTGCAGGAAGGATGACTTATTTGCAATTGCGGCACATTATGAAATCTCTGTTGCCAGACAAGCTCGTAAAGAAGAAGTTAAGCAGGTAATATTACAAGGTTTGACTGAGTTAAAAGTTTTGCTCCTAACTGGGGATGCTGATGATGAGGAGGCTAATTGGGAGACGCAATCTCTTGATGCCGGGGGACAGACATTGTTAAGGGATGTGCAGAACATCGGGGAGGAACGCGCTATAGCTAAGGCCGAGGAGGAGTCTGACGCCAAGCCCGGCTTACCACTCTCTGAACCGTCCTCTCCCGTCTCAACTGGGTCTAGAGAAGGTGTGCGACTGAAGTCCCACCTACCCCCGTTACAATTAGAAGCCCAAGTTCGGCACGCTGAGTTTGAGATGCGATTAGAAATACGCAGGATGGAGCTAGAGGTCGAGAAACAAATAAAGTTACGACAGCTCGAGCTGGAAGCGATGAAGATTGCTGCCAGCTCAGCTACACAACAGACTCCCGCTCCAGATCCAAATGTTTCCCCGGTGGTCGGATTATCCTCACCCACCTTTGATGTGAGCAAGCATATTGCTTTAGTACCTCACTTTAGGGAGACGGAGGTGGACTCTTATTTTAATGCGTTTGAGCGCATTGCGCTTTCCCTCCGTTGGCCAAAAGATGTTTGGTCTCTCTTGGTACAGTGTCGTCTGATGGGTAAAGCTCAGGAAATCTGCTCTACTCTGTCCTTAGAAGACAGCTTAATATATGACACACTGAAAGCTGCTATTCTACGTGCCTACGAGTTGGTGCCTGAAGCCTACAGACAAAGATTTAGAAATCATAAGAAAATGTCTAATCAGACTTTCATTGAGTTTGCTAGAGAGAAGGGCATTCTCTTTGACAAATGGTGTGTTGCTAGCAAGGTTACTGATTTTAATTCAGTGCGGGAATTAATTTTGCTGGAGGAATTTAAAAATTGTCTCCCGGAGCGAATAGTGGTTTACCTGAACGAACAGAAGGAAAACTCCCTCTCTCAAGCCGCAGTGTCGGCGGATGAATTTGTGTTAATTCACAAAAGCGAGTTTTCTTCTGCAGAGAATATTGTCGCCGATGCACTCTCCTGGGTGTAGAGGTAATATCTAATCACATTTGTTACTGTAAACCAAACAGTTGTTTGGTCTTAAGGGGAGGGGTGTTACGAACTATGTTTGTGGGTTCGCTGTTTTGCTTGTTCTTGTTCTCTCTCTCTCTCTCTCTTTGCTCCACTATCTTTCTTTTCAGATCCTACCATTGGACATCTCCTGTCAATCTTCATTACCCTGTGTGACATCACCCGTCGATCCACCAATCAACCAGAATCAGAATCAGGATTAGAATCAGAAACAGAGACAGAAACAGAAGGAGAGAGAAGATGTGTGCTATTTTGTTAGAGGGCTCTTTTGTTGTTCATTCGGTTTTAGTATGTCAGACTGTTCATGTATCCCAATTTGTTAGTTTTTTTTGTGTATGTGACTTGCGGGTCACTTTGTGTACGTGACTTGAGGGTCACTTTGTGTATGTGACTTGAGGGTCACTTTGTGTACGTGACTTGCGGGTCACTTTGTGTACGTGACTTGAGGGTCACTTTGTGTATGTGACTTGCGGGTCACTTTGTGTACGTGACTTGAGGGTCACTTTGTGTATGTGACTTGCGGGTCACTTTGTGTACGTGACTTGAGGGTCACTTTGTGTACGTGACTTGAGGGTCACTTTGTGTACGTGACTTGAGGGTCACTTTGTGTACGTGACTTGAGGGTCACTTTGTGTACGTGACTTGCGGGTCACTCGTTCTGCATCTGGATGCCTGTGTTCTTCGCTTTGTGGATATAACTTTGTTTATTTTGGGGAAAACCGGATAGGTGAGTACGTCACGTGACATACATTGTGCAACACGTAGGTAAGCTTTTCTGTATTAGACACATTAGGTTAGGAGCGCGTGCCACCCTCTGTATCTTTTGTTTTTTTATAGGAAGTATAGGTTAGTTAGGGCGTCATCGACGCTGAAGATTTGTTTTTATTACTTTTCTTCGTAGTTCAGGTTAGAGGGTTATGTTCAAGCTAGCACAGTTTTGTTTTGCTAATTTCTTTGTTTTGGCACCGCTCATGGCTCTTTTCCCCTTTGTGTTTTTTGTTATCTTGTTTCTGTAGATATCATACATATTACCACTTTTGTCACCACCATTGGTATGATAATAGAGACAGGTTTTGCCCATTATTTGTTGTCCTTGTCGTTGATTGCCACATACACACCAGAAATCTAACTTTATAATCATTTCATATTGTTACATCCCAACCATACCCCTAAACACCATTTGGGGTCGTAACAAATGTTTCCACAGATGAACTAAGCATGCTGTTGTTAGTTTTAAGGCGTGCAATTTCATTCTGCATCCTAATCTTTTCTTCTTTCCAGAGTATTGCATTGCATTGGCAATCTGTCCTTGTGATTGCATTGGCAATCTGTCCTTTTTTGTTCTTGGGCATTTTAGGGTCATTTTCAAACTTAGAAATAGCCCACTCATACAGTTTATCAACAATGTTCTCTATTCCATCAAACATTCCCTGAGAACCGTGTTTAGCGATGTACTTAACAATCAGCTGTTCCATTTTTACAAACTCACAGCTTTCCTTAAATCTTAGTCTTACAACTATACACAATTTCTGTGACTACAGGTTGTCTAGTTAACTGTTAGTCGGACACAAATGAACAAAACAGCCACAATACTTCGGGCTTTTGAACTCAAAAAGTCTCACTGCTTCGGACACAGGCACACTCCGTCTGGCCTTGAGTTCAACTATAGTAACACTTCACAACTCACACACACTCACCAACAGTAACACTCACAAACAATAACCCTCACAAACACTTTCAGTCGCAAACAGTAACACTCACAAACTCACAAACAGTTTAAAATGTAACACAGTCACAGTACGTCGGACAAAACCACAGTACGTCGGGTTTTATTTGTTATATTTTAAAACAGTCTTCTTAGCCACAGCACTTTTGGACTTAAAACGTTAGTTTAACACTGTCACAGTACGTCGGACAAAACCACAGTACGTCGGGTTTCTTTGCGTTAAAACCTAACCGTTTATTTAACCACAGTACATGGACTTAAAACGTAAGATTAAAACACTGTTACAGTCTGAGAGACAACACCACACTACCTCGGGTTATTGCTTTAAACTCTACAGAGCCGCAGTGCGTCGGGCTCTTTACACTATCACTGTTTCACTTACTTTAGAAACACTTTTAGCTATAATTCAACTGCCACACTGCGTCGGGCTGATCCAGTTACTTTAGAATCTTAACAGAATTATAACAAACACAACAAGTTTCAGTTCCTTTAGAAACCTATCAGCTTAAGCACTTTGCTTCAGTTACTTTAGAAACAACGATTCACACACAACTCTGTCACCACACTGCGTTGGGTTAATTCAGTTCCGTTAGAATCTTAAACAGAAATGTACAGAATAGGCTTAACAATAATAATAACTCCTCCTGCTTATGATCAGTAAACTCTACTCTATGTTCTATTCTACACTAAAACATTTCTTTTCTAGGTTTTTTTAAACGAGGGGGTTCCCTGAATCAAAAACAGCGTAAAAGAAGAAAATACCGCTTTTCTTACCTTTCCCCACTTTTTTTTTTTTTTTTTTTGGAATCCTCGCTGGGTGGCTCGCCAATGTAAGAAATAAAAAATGCGTAGTGTAAAAATAAGACGATGATGGTGAAGATCTTAATGAAGAACAAGAAGTTTATTCCAGCATAGCACTGACAAAATACATGACGTACTTTGGGTTCATCGGAGTCAACAAGAACCCAGAGCAAATCCTGCTCAAGCATTATATACAGCAGAGGTATTCAACTAAAATTGAAAGAGGTCCAGTAAGAGAAAATTTCTTGAAGCGAAGGTCCGGAAGATCATAATGTCTCACTAGTTAGTGTGATATATATTTAAGTAGCCTAGTAGTTGTATCAACATCTGCAAGTAATCAATACCTGACTGTCAAATCAAATAAATTCAGTACTGAACATATGTATGATTGTAGATATGTATAACGTTCTCTCATTAAATAAATAAAAGTAGGGCTACATTTCAAAATAAGAGAAAATAAATAAAATGTGAATATTGTGTATATTTAAATAAAGTGCTTAACTTTTCCTTTTATATCTCAGTGAGAGAACTGAGCTCTAGTTTGGCAGGATGTTAAACCTGGGCTTGAATGGAGTCAGGGCCGCTCTCATACACATGTGGAGGTGCTCATTAGTGACCCTGGAACTATATTTAGTTTTGATTATGTTCATTGTAGAGAAAGCTGCCTTGCAGTTGTTTGTGAAGCCAAACATGGTCAGGATGTATAAGGCTACTTCACTCAGACCTGGGAAAGTTGTCTCAGGGACACTGTCTTCAGATTTGAGTGGATATGTTTGTTCAAAACCTTTATGTTTTGTCTCATAATGGTGTTTCACATTGTCACTTTTAATAAGTGTCACGGTTTCTGTACATATGAGACACACTGGTTTAGTGTGAAGTGGGAACATAAATGAGTCTGTTCTGGATTAAATGCTCTATTTTCGCTGTCCACTTTTCTTTTTTTGGAGAGCGGCATTTGTTCTTTATTCTCCCTTTCTCCATATCACTCGTCTGTTTCTCTCCCTTTCTCCGTCTCACTCGTCTGTTTCTCTCCCTTTCTCCGTCTCACTCGTCTGTTTCTCTCCCTTTCTCCGTCTCACTCGTCTGTTTCTCTCCCTTTCTCCGTCTCACTCGTCTGTTTCTCTCCCTTTCTCCGTCTCACTCGTCTGTTTCTCTCCCTTTCTCCGTCACACTCGTCTGTTTCTCTCCCTTTCTCCGTCTCACTCGTCTGTTTCTCTCCCTTTCTCCGTCTCACTCGTCTGTTTCTCTCCCTTTCTCCGTCTCACTCGTCTGTTTCTCTCCCTTTCTCCGTCTCACTCGTCTGTTTCTCTCCCTTTGTTTTCTACATGTATCGCTATCTTTCTTTCACGTGTAACTTTACTCTAATTCTCTCTCATCTGTCTTGCACTGTTGAGTCGCAGTGTTTACTTCAGGAATGCACAGACTTGATTGGCTGAGTGGTGTCACGTGGGATGGCTTAACTCGCATGCAATTGGTCTGTGCGTTTCCACTACCTTTACTGTAAAGACTGCAAAAGCTGCGCCTGTTAAAATAGAAGCGCCCCGTCAAGTTTTAAATCATAACCTTTTGTTTTGTTTTGTTTCGTTTTGGCCATAGGTCCGGGTCCGGATTGGACAGCTTCTGGGTCCGGACCCGGACCGCGGTCCGCCTGTT
This sequence comes from Tachysurus vachellii, assembly GCF_030014155.1. Classification (NCBI taxonomy): domain Eukaryota; kingdom Metazoa; phylum Chordata; class Actinopteri; order Siluriformes; family Bagridae; genus Tachysurus; species Tachysurus vachellii. The sequence continues at coordinate 28,936,444 of NC_083465.1, forward strand.
AGTGACCTCTGATATACAGTTTCCCCTTTTGGTAATTTAAATGAAGTTCCGCTTTGAATGTGTGTTGAGTGTAAGAATTGAATGTCTCCCAAATGGCTGGGCTACACCTTGTTGTCTAGCTGATTGTCTTTAAATGTTAATCATGGTCACGTACACCTTGTCTTGGTATTGTTACAGTTGTTATCAACCAAGTGGTCACTTTAAATGGTAATCATGGCCACATAGACCTTGTCTTGGTATTGTTATCAACCAAGTGGTCACTTTAAATGGTAATCATGGCCACATAGACCTTGGCTTGGTATTGTTATCAACCAAGTGGTCACTTTAAATGGTAATCGTGGCCACATAGACCTTGGCTTGGTATTGTTATCAACCAAGTGGTCACTTTAAATGGTAATCGTGGCCACATAGACCTTGGCTTGGTATTGTTATCAACCAAGTGGTCACTTTAAATGGTAATCGTGGCCACATAGACCTTGGCTTGGTATTGTTATCAACCAAGTGGTCACTTTAAATGGTAATCGTGGCCACATAGACCTTGGCTTGGTATTGTTATCAACCAAGTGGTCACTTTAAATGGTAATCGCAGTCACGTAGACCCTTTGTTCGTGGTGATGCTTAATGTCCTGCTGCCGTTCCCATATTTATAATTGAATCAACTTTATACGTTTAGAGTCCTAAACGTATTACCTTATGATACTTAAACCTTTTTAGGAATGAGCTCTTTTAGATGTGTACCTTGGAGTGGAATTTGGGTGCAATTTCTGTAATTTCTTACAGTATAATGCTTAGAAAAGCATATTTTCTCTTTATTTAACAAATATAAAAAGTACAATGAAACTGCTCAAAATATCACTCATGATGCAGCATGGGTTATGTCATATTAGGTTATTTATTCATCTATTATTATATTTTAACATGGTCTTACTCATTTACATTTACATTTACATCATTTGGCAGACGCCCTTATCCAGAGCGACGTACATAAGTGCTTAAATCTCTAACATTGAATACATTAATGCTGGCTCACTAAGTTACATACTTAAGATACCATGAGTTTAAAACATTTGTTCAAAGTTACAATAAAAAAGTGTCAAAGGTGTTTTTTTTTTGTTTTTTTTATAAATGCGAAAGATGTGCTAGTTGAAGTGTTTCCTGAATAAGTAGGTCTTCAACCGCCGCTTGAAAATAGCCAGTGACTCAGCTGTCCGGACCCCTAGGGGAAGTTCCACCACCTTGGTGCCAGTACAGAGAAGAGTCTTGTAGTATACTTGCCTCTTACCCTGAGAGATGGTGGGACCAGTCGAGCAGTGCTGGTAGATCGGAGGGTGCGGGGTGCAGTGCGAGGAGTGATGAGGGCTTTGAGGTAAGAGGGAGCTGGTCCATTTTTGGCTTTGTAGGTCAGCATCAGTGTTTTGAATCTGATGCGTGAAGCTACCGGAAGCCAGTGGAGGGGGATCGCAGCAGCGGGGTGGTATGCGAAAACTTTGGCAGGTTGAAAACAAGCCAGGCAGCTGCATTTTGGATCATTTGCAGAGAACGGATTGCGTTCATAGGTAGACCTGCCAGCAGTGCATTGCAGTAATCCAGTCTAGAAATGACAAGGGACTGAACAAGTACCTGAGCAGCCTGTGTGGACAAAAATGGCCGAATCCTTCTAATGTTGTAGAGAAGAAACCGACATGAGCGAGTCACATTAGCAACATGAGAGGAAAAGGACAGTTGATTGTCCATGGTTACCCCAAGGTTGCGAGCTGTGGCTGAAGGGGAGATCAGATCGTTGTGCAAGGATATAGCAAGATCATGACCTGGGGATGAATCACCTGGGATGAAGAGCAGCTAAGTTTTGCTAGGATTAAGCTTTAACTGATGAGCAGTCATCCATGATGAAATTTCTCCCAGACGTGCAGAGATCCGGTCAGAAGCTGTGGCATCTGCGGGTGGGAAAGAGAAGATAAGTTGTGTATCATCAGCATAGCAGTGGTAAGAGAACCCATGAGAGGAAATAACTTCACCAAGAGAGTGAGTATACAGGGAGAAAAGAAGAGGACCAAGTACTGAGCCTTGTGGGACGCCAGTGGAGAGTCTGCGTGGAGCAGATGTCACTCCCCTCCATGTTACCTGATATGAGCGTCCTTCCAGGTAGGAAGCGAACCATTCCCAAACTGATCCGCAAATCCCAAGACTCCTGAGGGTGGCTAAGAGAGTCTTATGGTTGACCGTATCAAACGCTGCTGAAAGGTCAAGGAGGATAAGGACGGATGAGAGTTTGGCTGATCTAGCAGCATGTAGTTTCTCAGAGACATCTAAAAGGGCTGTCTCTGTGGAATGAGCTGCTTTAAAGCCAGACTGGTTGGGGTCTTGGAGGTTGTTCTGTGAGAAATAGACAGACAGTTGATTAAAGACAATGCGTTCAAGAATTTTTGAAAGAAACGAGAGAAGTGATACCGGTCTGTAGTTACTGATGTCTGATGGATCCAGAGCAGGTTTCTTCAGGATGGGAATAACCCTTGCTCTCTTGAAAGTAGTTGGTACCTGACCAGATGCTATGGATCTATTGGCGATAGTGGTAATGAAGGGCAGAAGGTCTTGCGAGATGGTCTGGAGCATAGTGGAGGGAGTGGATCCAATGGATCCAATCCAAGTCAAAAGACTCAAAAATGGATTTTATATGAATTTTTTTCTACAGATATGTCTGTGCGTTTTTGTTTTTTTGCCCCAAATAAACCTTGTAAACAAGAGTTTCAAAGGCCTATAACCTTTTAACCCCTTTGACTAGAACACTAGGCAGTAGTATCTGCTCAAAAAAAAAATCAGGAATTCTGTGTGTGCTCTAGGATTGCACAATACAGCTCGAGAATTGCGTCATGACTGTTTTCACAGTGCTCTAGCTGCGCCCCCCCCCCCAAACTTAGTTTGACAAGACCTAGGTTTTATTATAGATTGTGTGTGTGTGTGTGTGTGTGTGTGTGTGTGTGTGTGTGTGGAGGGGGGGTTGTTTGTGTGTGTGTCGTTGTTTGTGTGTGTGTGTGTGTGTGTGTTTGTAAAAGAGCTGTTACCATAGAAACAATACTTTATTTGAACAAGCATGTTAAAACAAACCTGTCGTTCATTTTACAGGCTTTGAAAAAAATTTCACAGGCTTCGCACTTCTATTGACCAATTATGTTTAAGAATTCAACCACACTGTAAATCATTGTGTTGTTTTATTCAGTTTGTGCGAGTCTGTGAACACTGTAGCTGTGAACTCTGAGTCTTGTTTCAGGCTACAGAAGTGAAATCTGATGTACATTTCTGTTGTTGTAGACCATCCAACTTAAGCTTCTCCATGTTGTGAGATGCTTTTCTGATCACCACGGATGTAATGAGTGATTATTGGAGTTACCATAACCTTCATGCTAGCTGGAACTATGCTGACTTCTCTCATCAACAAGGCATTTCCTCTCGTCATTATTTTTCCTCTAAAATAAACTGTTTTGTGAAAAAATCGCAGGAGATCAAACCAGATAAAATAATTTAAAACCATATAACCAAATAAAACCGGTTGCTCAGGTCAGATGATTAAACTGACTGCTGATCAAAGTCGACAAAGCAATGTGTGTTCCTTATAGACAAAAAAAGCCACAAGAATTTCAGTAAGGTGTTTTGAGTTTCTGCTGCTTCACTGAATCATATTCATTACTCATGAAAAAGAAACTGATTCATCCTGTGTACTGACTGAGTGAGTCTGATTCCATATCCACTAAATCAAAGTTATCTTGACTGACGTGATTAGACCATTTTTGCATTATATATTTATAATATATTTTTTTTTGCATTTTTTATATCAATGTTTAAAAACTGTTCTGTAATATTTTAGACCTTAAATATAGAGTGTGTGTGTGTGTGTGTGTGTGTGTGTGTCTGTGTGTGTGTGAGTGTGTGTGTGTGTGTGTGTGTGTGAGTGTGTGTGTGTGAATGAATGAGTGTGTGAGTGTGTGTGTGTGTGTGTGTGTGTGAGTGTGTGTGAGTGTGTGTGTGTGAGTGTGAGTGTGAGTGTGAGTGTGTGTGAGTGTGAGTGTGAGTGTGAGTGTGTGTGTGTGTGTGTGTGTGTGTGAGTGTGTGTGTGTGTGTGTATTGTATTGATAATGAATACTTAATAATTAATAATAATTAACCCTTTATAACTGTCTTTTTATTCCATAAGCTGAATAGAAAACTTACCAACTTATTTCAGTCAGAATAAACGAATGATGTTGGTGTGTTATAGGGTTAGAAAAGACGCTGTTAGTTTTCTGTATGTAAAGGATTGTGGTTGTGTTTATCTGCTGGTACAGAGATACTGAAAATCTGTAAATACTTGTGTAATAAATAAATAATAAAAAAAAACCATACAGGGGACACGGTGGCTTAGTGGTTAGCACGTTCGCCTCACACCTCCAGGGTTGGGGGTTCGATTCCCACCTCCACCTTGTGTGTGTGGAGTTTGCATGTTCTCCCCGTGCCTCGGGGGTTTCCTCCGGGTACTCCGGTTTCCTCCCCCGGTCCAAAGACATGCATGGTAGGTTGATTGGCATCTCTGGAAAATTGTCCATCGTGTGTGATTGCGTGAGTGAATGAGAGTGTGTGTGTGTGTGCCCTGCGATGGGTTGGCACTTCCTCCAGGGTGTATCCTGCCTTGATGCCTGATGACGCCTGAGATAGGCACAGGCTCCCCGTGACCCGAGGTAGTTCGGATAAGCGGTAGAAGATGAGTGAATGTTTTTAAATCAGTTTATTATAAGGATTAGATTAAAGGTAATGTCCTTCATATAAGTCCCTGTGAACATCCTGATATAAACCTGAGATTTGTTAACAAAAATGAATCATGGTATTAATAATGGTAACTTCTGACCAATCACAGTCCAGAATTAAACAGCGCTGTGGTACAAGTAACACATTTTATAGCAGTGGCAGATGATAAGAGGAAGGTCTTTATGAAAGCAGGGACAAAAATGTTATACATAAAAAATAATTTTATAATTGATACAAAAAAATAGTGCGGTGATACGAGAAGGCTTGAAACATCAGTCATTGCATCGATAGCTAGTTTCTACACTGCGTACATCAGCAGTGTTGTAATGCAGCTCACAGTTGCGATTATTTCCAGAGATTTAAATAACACAAATAAATTAGCTGTTGTAGAATTTTTTAGAACCGACAGAAATCATGTGGTTTAAATTCATGTAAAGTTTGTGTAACGATGCGTCACCTACACACTCGTGTCTAAAGTATGACGCATCTGCAGCACTTTGTGGTTTCATTATCATCCCAAAAACTGTTGATTTCTTCTTCCACAGAACTTTGAACCGTGCTCACTTGTGGTCTTGAAACCCCAGTTTTCTGACCGCAGTCCAGTCCTGGTCTTGAATACCCAGCTTTTGAGAGAAATTCCTCAAAGGTCATCTCCCTGATAATCATCAAGAGCTCCTTGCTGATAAAAAAGGTGGCTTCTTTGTCGAAATCTGTCCGATCACTGTGTTCGGTCACATAGACACTTTCGATGAACTGATCATCCACACACACTATGATACGGTCCATGTTGTTACCATTTTTAAAGCCACCGTAATCTTCCCGGACGTAATCAGGCAGCTCGTCTGCTCCTTCGCTGTTCAGGTTGCCTACCACGTAGTATCTCAGGTTGGCTTCAGGCAGGAGTTTAACGCCGTTTTTGTCGCGTCGGTTATTAAATCGATGAAAGCCATAAAAATAATTTTTTGGACTGTACTTGCAGCACATCTTATTGTTGTTGTTAAAAAACATAAAGTCGTTCGCAAACCAGTACAGCAGCTTGAGGCCGTGTCTCGGATACGGTCGACCAAATCTCGAGTTTTTGAGATCGGTCAGTTCTTTTAGCATCCGTGGGTTGGTCATGGTCAATTTGTAGGTGAGTCTATAAATAAAAGGTTGAATATTCTTGTAAGAAACCGATCACTATTGAGGATCATCTGAACAAATGAGATTTTTAAACATTACATTTACAGCTTTTGGCAGACATCTTTATCCAGAGTGAATTAAATGTTTCTTATTCATACAACTGAGCAATTTTGGGTTAAGGGCCTTGCTCAGGGGCCCAGCAGGTAGTAGCTTGGTGGTGCTGGGACTCAAACACACAACCTTCTCATTAAATCATTCTCTTCTTATTAACTGCAGCGAGGAGCAGTATTAAGTCCAACGCCACTCTGTTAGGAGTGTTACAGTTGTTCGGGTTCTAAGCTTATCATGTTTTTGTTATGTTTTATATATCAGGTTGTGTTTGTCCCGTGTTTAGTGTAAGTCTCCTTGTAGTTTACTTGTTAAGTAAAGCCGTGTTTCACTCGATCCTGCATTTGGCTCTGATTCTCTGCACGCGGGTCATCGTGATTATCGTAGAAATACGGGTTCGATCCCGCACGTTAAACACTCTCAGATAGTTAGCTGTCGTGGCTGCTAATAAAACCTACAAAAGATCTAGCAAGATCCACAAAAAACATAAACAATCTTTCAGGGTTAATTAATTAATCTAGACATTATTCAGAGACTTTGTATGTGTGTGTGTGTGTGTGTATGTGTGTGTGTGTGTGTGTGTGTTTGTGTGCGTGCGTGTGTGTGTGTGTGTGTGTGTGTGTGCGTGCGTGTGCGTGCGTGTGCGTATGTGTGTGCGTGTGTCTGTGTGTGTCTGTGTGTGTCTGTGTGTGTCTGTGTGCGTGTGTGTGCGTGTGCGTGTGTGTGTGTGTGTGTGTGTGCGTGTGTGTGCGTGTGTGTGTGTGTGTGCGCGTGTGTGCGCGTGTGTGCGCGTGTGTGTGAGTGTGTGTGTGTGTGTGTGTGTGTGCGGGTGGGTGTGTTGCACTACCTTTGAAGAAATATGTATATTGATATAAGAAAGTATATTACACTGTATATTATTACATGGTTTGTACAGTGTATATCTACATGCTATTTTATTTTATTAATAACAATTATATTTAATTATAATACAATAGTTAATTCTAAAACAATTATATTATCTAATCTGTGTTTGATATAAATATTAATAAATATTATAAATAATGATATTATTAAATATCTAATTATATAATTAAATGGTTTGATTTCATTTTATTTGCTTTTTTTAATACAAGCCTTTATTTATTTGTCAATTGAGTAATCCTGCCGTCCCGTATCTCGCTTCATGACCTTCACTCGCGTCGCTGATATCGTTTTCTCTCGCCATTTTCTCTGCTCAGGAAACAGAAACTGATTTTTCCTGATACAGATGGTGTGTCTCAGTAAACTTTTGTCCAAACTCAAAGGTTTTACACAACAACACACGGCCTTGAAGCTGTCTATTGCTTGTATATGATAAAAAATAAATCATGTTTTATAGATTTGTTTAACAATCGTCGTTTTCTTCCACCACCAGCAGAGCAATATGACAATACTGATACTGTATGAAGGCAAAAAAATATATTTAATAAATAATATAAGTAAAAACCGTTCATTTGTTGTTGGAACATCAAAATTATTCCCTTTATACTTACTGATTTTAAGGAATGGAAGATTGATTTCTTCAGAACAACAAAACTCTTGTGGTCCGAGGTCCAGGACATATCACTGAGTTCCGTATTTACAGGAAGTGGAGTTAAAGTTCAGGAGAACAGAAGTTGCAATAAAGTGAATAATAAAAACCTGTAGCTGATGATCGGTTTATGTTTCTTATCTGTTAATATGGCTAGAAATACATTTTAATAAAGGTCTTCCCTGTGCTTTAGAACACATCCTGGAGTGTGACACTGTATGTATGAAAATGATTTGTATTGTTTGCATAAAAAAAAAATTTACATTTACAGCATTTGTTAGACTCGCTTATCCAGAGCGACATTTATTTATTTTTAAATGTGAAAAAAAGTGATAACTGCAAATCGAACCTTTAGGCATAAAATATTAGGTTTCCTTGTTATTTGAATTGTAATTATTATTTTTTTCATAATTTTTTTTTCATTTACATTGAAATATTCAGGGGGGCACGGTGGCTTAGTGGTTAGCACGTTCGCCTCACAGCTCCAGGGTCGGGGTCCGATTCCCGCCTCCACCTTGTGTGTGTGGAGTTTGCATGTTCTCCCCGTGCCTTGGGGGTTTCCTCCGGGTACTCCGGTTTCCTCCCCCGGTCCAAAGACATGCATGGTAGGTTGATTGGCATCTCTGGAAAATTGTCCGTAGTGTGTGATTGCGTGAGTGAATGAGAGTGTGTGTGTGTCCTGTGATGGGTTGGCACTCCGTCCATGAATGAATTATTCCAAATATCTTTGGAACGAGCTAACGTTAAAGAAATCAACCATAAAATAGAAACAATAACAAAATGAACAAGTTACAGTTACAGAGGCTGAAGCTGCACTTTGTTTTAGAACCTACAGAAGCATCAGAGTCGAAAGTATGATATATGAGAAGCATCTGCAGCTGTGTGTGTGTGTGTGTGTGTGTGTGTGTGTGTGTGTGTGTGTATACACTTATGCATCAGCTGTACTCATGATGGATTATTCATGGTCTTGTCTTCCTCAAACCTTTGATCAGAGCTCACTTGATCTCTCTCAGGTGCGAACACGCTGCATCTTGTTTACACAAACATCCCCGGCCCCACACTGGTCAGAGCTGTTTTCTGTATTGCCTTGTAGTGTTTTGAACTGTCTGTTTGCACTTTCTTTTGTCCCGCACTGTTTGCACTAGGTTGCAAACGATGCACTTTATGTTGCTAGGACACCTCACTTTGCTCTGTATTGTTTTATGTAGCTTTATGTTGTCATGTAGCATTACGGTCCTGGAGAAACGCCGTTTCATTTCACTATGTACTGCGTCAGCTATATAAGGTTGAAATGACAATAAAAGCTTCTTGACTTGACTTTTGGTGGCTCCAGTACTAAAGCTATCTAAGGTCAGACACCTGATATCTCTATTGAGGTTGTAGGTGATTGTCGAAATCTGATCATGTGCTCAGTTACAGTGCCTTGCAAAAATAATTATACCCACTGAACTTTTCCACATCGTGTCACGTTACAACCACAAACAAAAGTGTATTTAATTGGGATTTTATTTGATAGAACAACACAAAGTGGCACATAATTCTGAAGTAGAAGGAAAATGATAAATGGTGTCCAAAATGTTTTACAAATAAATATCTGAAAAGTGTGGAGTTTATTTGTATTACTCTGATACCCCTAACTAAAATCCAAGGGAACTAATTGCCTTCAGAAGTCACCTAATTATACCATGAATAGAGTCTAAATAGAGTCCAGCTGTGTGTAATGTGATCTCAGTATAAATACAGCTCTTCTGTGCCACTTTGTGTTGGTCTACAAAATAAAATCCCAATAAAATACACTTTTTTTGTTTGTGGTTATAAAGTTTAGTGGGTATGAAGCACACTGAGTTGAATGAAACTGAATTTGCTGTGCAAAATCTTGACTATTTTGAATGTTAGCTATTTCGAATTGTGTGTTGAAATAAACTTTCATTCAGTTTGATTGATTGATTGATTGATTGATTAACTGTTTTTGAATGTATTTATTCACTTATATCAGAGTGTAAGGGTGGATCTCTAGAGCATGTCGGTTTTCCAGTTCTCTTTCTCTCACTCTCACTCTGACTCTCTCTCACACACACACACACACACACACACACACACACCACACACAGAAAGCACATGTTCCCTTCTCAAGAAAAAGAAACTGATCCTTCCTGAGACTGCCTTAAGATTTTGTCCAAATTCTTCCTGTGTTCTGAGTTTGGTATCACCTTATATGAACAGCATGATGATGATGATGATGATGATAAAGAACTGGAATCCTACTCAAATGTTTTTCACACTCGGCCTTCAAGTTCTTTCTCTAGTCTGAAAAAATGTACTGTAAGGCTGATTGGCATTTCTAATGTGTGTGTGCGTGTGTGTGTCTGTGTGAGTGTATGTGTGTGTGTGAGTGTGTGTGTGTGTGTGTGAGTGTGTGTGTGTGTATGTGTGTGTGTCTGTGTGAGTGTGTGTATGTGTGTGTGAGTGTGTGTATGTGTGTGTGTGAGTGTGTGTGTGTGTGTCTGTGTGAGTGTATGTATGTGAGTGTGTGTGAGTGTGTGTGTGTGTCTGTGTGAGTGTGTGTATGTGAGTGTGTGAGTGTGTGTGTGTGTGTGTGTGTGTGTGTGTGTGTGTGTGTGATTGATTGACGGATGTATGAACTAAGAGATGGATGGATGGCGTCTACAATATTAACGGATTAATTTCTCTTAAAACGCTACTAAAAATTCTAACAAATTTTGAAGGCTACTATTTTTATTCGTTTTAAAGCTACATCATTTTTATCTTCAGTTATTATCCAGTTAACTGCCCAAACATTTCTGCTACATAATCCATGATAAATAAACTGAACAGGATGTTCAAAAGGCCAAAAAATAGTTTTAGGAAAATAGGTTTTATTTCAAATTGTTATTGCATTCCATTTATTCCAACAATTATCCATTTATCACACACAATTAAACAAAATATTTATATCTTTTTTTTAAAAAAAAAAAATTCTTTTCTTTTCTTTTCTAGTGCTATTCTGTGAAACAAATAACAACTTTTCTTCTTTCCGCAAAGCTTACATTAAGCCCCACCCATGTATCTGTTACCCAGATGAGATGAGCAGCTCATTTCCACCTGGGGGCGGGGCTAAAATATTGCACCAATCACAGTTTAGATACACTTTTAAGTGTGTTAAACCTGATTTACTGATCATTATTGATTATAAGACGAAGACTGGAATTAAACTATAAATGTGAGCTTTATAATCATTTCATAGCACAAATCCATATTATGGCCTGAATAAGGAAGGAATAGTGTTGTGCTGTTAAAGGCAAAGAATCCAAGTTAGGATGGTTTGATGAAGGCGAAGTATAATTACGGTTATAATCTTGAGGGTCTTCAAATGTTTCCTTCCTCTTATACCACAGCCGTCAGAGTTGAAGCTGAACATCTGTGAGACTCCTTCAGTTCAACATATCAACAATGTTTTTCCTCTGAATAACGTTTTCTTCATCTGTTTATTCTTAGACTTCATCCTCCGTTGGAGCCCCAGTTCAATGAGCTGTTACTATAGAAACGATTAAATTATAGAAATGATATAGAATGATGAATAGAAACAGTGATTTCTGTTACAGACGGAATTACAGTCATGGAAAATTTGAGCTACATAAAATGTAAAACTTCTGATTTGAGAATTTAAATGTATGTAGCATAATAGGTATGGAATTTGTACGTATATTTACGCCCCGAACTTTAGATTTCCATTTCATTTAGAAATTCTTCTAGCTCGTAATCCTGGAGGATCATAATGAGGCCCCTGGTGATGCGGTAGGTACCATGTGGGTTGTAGTTTGACTCACCGCAGTGCTCGGTCACATAGACTCTGTCAAAATACTCATCATTAACACTAACAATGACGCGGTCTATATTACTGTTGTCATGGTGACCGGTGTAATCTCTTTGGACGTATTTGGGCAGTTTGTTCGCTCTTGGTTTGCCCAGATTTCCCACCTCGTAGTAATCGAGGCCAGTATCAGGCAGAAGCTGAACATTTCCATCATATCTGTTCTCAAATGGATGGAAACCGTACAATCTTCTCTCTGGGTCATAACGCCAGCACATGGCATTGTCTTCATCAAAATCAACGAACTTGTTAGCAAACCAGTAGAGCAGCTTCAGGCCGTGTCTTGGCCATGGCCGCCCGAATCCTGACTCACGCAGCTGAGTCAGTTCATTCAGGGTCCGAATTTTGGGCATGGTCAGGCTTTAGCACAGCGTCTGTAAAGAAAAATATGAAAAAAATACAGAATTAATATAGAAACGGATACAATAATGTTTTCATCACAGTCCATGTTATACAGATAGACAGGTACAAAAACACAAAATAATAACACTTTACACTGAACATCCTGTTTAAAAGTTTACACCCCCCAGGATCTTCATGTAGCCTGTTGAGCATCAGTGAACATTGTGTACGAGTTCATCAGTCATCCTTTGTGTGACAGATGGATCTTAAATTATACAGCTTGAGTTAAATTAGGATAGGGATCAGAAAAGCAAAGAATGTGCAGGACCTGAAGGATTTTTCTGAAGAACTGCTGGCAGGACAAACAGGGGACACATGAAGAACTCTCTCAAAACCAGGTTACAACACACAGTATTAAGAATTAAAGGGATGTAAACTTTTGAATTGGTTCATTTGTGTAAATTCGGTTGTTATTTTGTCTTGTGGACAATATATAAACATCTATGATATGGAATAGTGTATTCAGGGCAGAACTAAATAAAAAATGGCATTTATAAGATTCCTCTTATTTCTTTTTAATTGTTTGCAGATTCAGCAGAAAGGATGTAAACGTATGACCTCGACTGTACATAGACCTTCATATAGACAGACAGAAATACAATGTACATATAAACAAACACCACTTTGTAAAAACCGTTGATTCAACTGTTGATTCACGAACTTCATCACTCACTCACTCATGCCCACACTCGCTTGCTCTCTCAATCACTTTCTCACTTACTCACATGCACATTTTTGCCTTCTTAATGTTTATTGATCCTTAAACCAATACTTCAATGACCTGCATTAGGAACACTGTAAACACCACAGTCATGCTAATAAAGCTCATTGAACTGAATTTAATTGAAAAGAGAGAGAGAGAGAGAGAGAGAGAGAGAGAGAGAGAGAGAGAGAGAGAGAGAGAGAGATGGAAGTCTTTCACTTGAATATTATTGCAGTGATTAATATATTTTAGCTGACAACAAGTAATTTTGCCATTTATAAGTCTGCATCAAGCAGAGAAAATGTCTATGGAGATCTTGAAAAATCTTCAATGTTTGGGGAAATTAGAAAATTGGTAATCAGTGAAAGTCGTGGCTGTATTTAACAATGCAGTCCACACAATGAGAACTTCCGGTTTTCGGACATATTCCAAAACGACAGTGCCAGGATTCATCAGGCTGAAATTGTGAAAGAGTTGTTCGGGGAACGAGAGATATCATTTTCACACATGTATTGGCCACCACAGGGTCCAGCCAGATCTTAAACTCATTGAGAAGATTTGTGCTGGAGAAAACTTTACGCAGTCTTTCATCATCAATACAAGATCTTGGTGAGAAATGAAAGCAATTCTGGTGGCAATGCCTTGGCAAATGTGTGCTATAATCAACACAAAATGTGATCAGACAGACAGACAGACAGACAGACAGACAGACAGACAGACAGACAGATAGATAGATAGATAGATAGACAGACAGACAGACAGACAGACAGACAGACAGACAGACAGACAGACAGAGGAAGTACCCATGGGACTGATCTGGCTGAGAAACACAGTGTACATTCAGTTCTATATACAGTTACAGTTGATACTGTAATATATTTTACTCTACACCTTTGTGATGCAGATAAAAGATAAAAAGCGAATACATACTGTTTTTTAGAGAGATTTGGAAGCTCCTTGTCTTTTCGTAGCTCTTTCTCTGGATCCTCACAACGAGTCGTGACTTCTCAGGAAACAGAAACTGATCTGAGCTCAGGCTGGAGTGGGTGTGTCTACTACCAGTTTATACACAACAGGCTGCTGTTAGACAACTTAAATTCTCTTTATTACAGCATTACGGGAACAAATATCTACTAATCTACTAATGGTGTGAAAATGTATGTCCATTTATTACATATATACATGTTTTTTTACAAGGTTGGCAAAATGGCCAAGAGTTCACACACTGGTTGTACAGTATATACCCAGATAATCCATAACATTAGAACCACTTATTGAATTATTGTATAGCAACAAGGCTTGGACTCCACAAGACCCCCGAGGGCGGTGCTGTAGTATCTGGCACCTGCCCTATAAGTACTGTAGACCAGTGGTCCCCAACCCCCGATGGTAAATGGTACCGGGCCGCCCCAGGAACATTAAATTATTTCCATTTTATTTACTGTGGTGTATTTCTCTCGGGTTTGTGTGACTTTCCATGGACGAGAGGTTAACCGGGAGCTGAGAGACGTCACCTAAAGCTGCAGCAATACCGCGCATGCGCAAAATATCGTGATATCGGGCCGGTTTTAGGTGACGTCTGGAGCTGAGCAGCTGCAAGCGTGCAAGCTGTATCGCTCTACTCTGTGTTCACCGGTACTTTCTCATGTTTAACAGTGCTTGGTGTACGTGTATATTGTGTTTGCTCAAATTTAACCCACAAATTAGCAAAAATGAGTACGAAACAGACGTCGTTAGAAAGTTAGAAACTCTGCTGGTGTTCTGGATTAAAGTCATGGCGGAATACCCTGAGATTGTCACCACAGCACTTAAATCCCGATTGCCATTTCCGACATGCTAGCTGTGTGAAGTGGGGTTTTCTGCAGTGACAGCAACCAAAACAAAACAACGGGAAATAAATTGGACATAAGCAACACACTTCGGGTGTCATTGTCTCCTCTTACCCCAGATGGAACCGTCTCGTTGCAAAGACACAAGCTCAGGGTTCTCATTGATTTAGCGTTGTAAAACGAGTTACAACGGCGAGTTAAAAAGGCATGTTTAAATACAATTAAATTAAAATTATTAATTTTAATTTAATTGTATAGCCGCCACCCCCCACCCCCAGCGGGCCGCGGTAAAATGATCAAACATTGACCGGTCCGTGGCGAAAAAAAGGTTGGGGACCACTGCTGTAGACTCTCCATGGATTGGAATGTGATTTGCTTCACCTGCCAGTGGTTTTAATGTTAAATCTGATTGACGTCGTTTATAATATGTACTGAAGAATGCGTCCTTGTATGAAAGGGTTAACTTTTAGTATGACATGGTTCCTATAACTCTCACTATCTTTACCGTATTAATATATTTTCCATTGTTCTACTCTCTGTCGCAGTCGGAGGCCCAGGAGCTGACTATAGTAAAGATGTCGAAGTTTGGCGGAGGGATCGGAGCGCCCAGTAAGGAGGAAAGACTGAAATCTGCAGCAGAAATACACCTGAGACTGGGACAGATCCAGAGATACTGTGAACTCATGGTGGAGCTGGGAGAGGTAAAGTTTTCTTTCACAGAATCTCGTCATCTTTTCCTATATTTCTTTATACAGAAATAAATATTGAAAAGTACCACCAAGGTTAGGCCGAACTGTTAGACTTTCAACACTGTTTATTGATATTTATGGTTTTTATTGGTAAGATTTATGAAGGATAAAAACTCTGACGTGTCGGTGTTTTGTCTTTAAGGACATAAAGTTTATTAGGACTTCTTGTTTTTGATTAGTGGGAGAAGGCTTTGTCCGTGGCTCCTGGAGTCTCCATGAAATACTGGAAGAAGCTGATGCAAAGGTGAATTCCACTGAACCAGATTCAATCAGTTGCTTTGCTTTAATGTGTGTAACACAAGGACAAATTAGAACAATAAAGATTATATAAGACATCAGAATAAAACATTGCCGTATTACCACTTTGACTTTTGATCCCTTTAAGCGCAGTGTGTTTACTGAAACGACGATGAAATACAAGATGTATTGATTCCAAAAGGATATTTAATCATCCTCATGAGGAAGAACGGAAGAATAAAGTACATTGTCTTATATTTTTATGTGAAAAGAAATGCAATTTTAGAACTGAACTCACTCACTCTCATTCATCTTCTACCACTTATCCGAACTACCTCGGGTCACGGGGAGCCTGTGCCTATCTCAGGCGTCATCAGGCATCAAGGCAGGATACACCCTGGACGGAGTGCCAACCCATCGCAGGGCACACACACACTCTCATTCACTCACGCAATCACACACTATGGACAATTTTTCCAGAGATGCCAATCAACCTACCATGCATGTCTTTGGACCGGGGGAGGAAACCGGAGTACCCGGAGGAAACCCCCGAGGCACGGGGAGAACATGCAAACTCCACACACACAAGGCGGAGGTGGGAATCGAACCCCCAACCCTGGAGGTGTGAGGCGAACGTGCTAACCACTAAGCCACCGTGCCCCCCCTAGAACTAAACTAACAATTATAATTAAACCGAAGGGGAATTTACCTATCCTCTATACTGATTCAAGAATACAGTGAGACATGTCATCATTTAAAACTTAAACAGAACATCATTATATTACATTACATTTAGAATTTTGGCAAATTGTCTTATTCTATAGTAATATCCAAAACAATACCAATCTCTAACAAAGCTAATCAATGCTAAATAACTAGAAAAGTTGAAATGTATCTGAGGAACGTCCTGAGATACAAATTTAATTCTGTAACAGTAGCTGATTTTGTGAGTAGAAATTTCTAGATAGACTAAAATGTTATAGAAGTGATCACATTTCCATGTAAATGAACAAGTAAAGCATTTTAGAGTACAAAAATCCCCAAACATTAGAGAGTACAAAAAGCCAAAAATTCTTCAATGCTGCTAAATAGCAAATAACTAAAAATTCCAAAACGTCATTGTCTCCTTTAACATCATCATGTCCAAGATTTTCTACATTGGTTTGTTTTATTGTGTTTAAAAATGTATTCATGAATATTTCCCACCCTGTAGGAGAGCAGATCAGCTGATGCAGGAGGGCAACAATGATGTCATCCCTTACTGCATTGCCACAGGAGATGTGAAAAAGCTGGTGAGTTTCTTCACCTCCAGAGGGCAATTAAAGGAGGCGCTGCTTGTCGCTCAGGTGAGTCTGTTCTCGTGTATCACTAATGATATTTATTAACTATCAGCCACACCATAATAATAATAACAATAATAATAATAATAAACGTAAGTCGGCCTGAGTATCTTTGCATCGTGCAGCGGCTTACTGCAACAAACTATTTGGGAAACATCTAATCGTTAAGGTTTATTGTGTCAGTGTTCTTGTGTTGTCTCAATACTACTGTAGCTGTGTATATGTTTTGATCAGGGAGCATGTGAAGGTAATATTCATGGGCCTGCGATTACCTCCATCAACCATTCAGTGTCCATAGACAACGACAACATAGAGATCTACACTGGGCAAGTACACACAAACAAACACACCTTTCTCTTCTTAAATTCCATTTTTAATAAATTCGGTTGGTTTAATTACTTATATATTATATGTGATTGTATAATAATCTGCTTTGTGGATCATGATCATACCTACAGTAGCTCCTACTGTTTAGATCTTAACCCTCTTTGCTTCAGAGATGCTAACACTGATCTTGAACTGTCAAAAGACAACTATTTAAAGGTGGGGTCTCCGATCTTTGAGAAATGCTTCTGAAAACTGCGTTAAGCCGCCAAACAAAACAAAAATCAAAACAAACGTGTAGCCAATGAGCAGAAAGGGGCGGGTCTTGTCAATATGGGCGGAGAGAGTGTTCAGTGCGCATGTGTGCACGTGCGCATATTCACAGATTGGAGTTTCCCGAGTCAATAACTCCTGAGCTAAATGCTGTTACTACACAAAACGCGGTTGTAGCTGCGTCTCTACATTACTACGATAGAAAAGAGGTGTTATTTGTGTAGTAACAGCGTTTAGCTCAGGAGTTATTGACTCAGGAAACTCCAATCTGTGAATATGTGACCAACTTCCTGCTCCTTCAGTTCTCTCCAGCGCTGGAAAGCTGATCCTATATTAACACGTCCTACTTCTTACCTTATCGTAAGCCTTTCTTCCCTTTCTTTCTTTGTTTTTATCCTCCATGTCGATGTTAAAACCGCTTTCTGCTAATGTCACACATGCGCACTGATCACTCTCTCCGCCCATATTGACAAGACACGCCCCTTTCTGCTCATTGGCCACACGTTTGTATTGATTTTTGTTTAGCTTGTCGTCCCGACTCAAATATCGGAGACCCCACCTTTAATTGTACTGTGTTGTATATGTGACAAATAAAGGCTCCTTCTTGTTGTGCCTCCTCTCTCTAGGCTGTTGCATGGAGTGTGTAGAGAACTTGCTGAGTGGAATTTTCAGGAGGGTTGTGCAGTCCTGGCGGCCTGCTGTCATCTGGCTGTAGATAACACAGAGGTAGCATTTACATTCATTACATTACATTACTGCCTGCACAGTGCAAAGAAAATGCTGTGGTTTATTTCTAGACCATTAGAAGCTCAATTACAATTCAACTTTAGTCATTTCAATCAATCTCAATTCAGAGTTCAGATACATACCTGCTTAAGTCCTTGATCATTCTGATTGTGTTAATTAACAGTGTGTAGGTCCAGAAGGCTTGCTCCACAGAGAAGGTGCAGCCGAGACAGGGCTTTTTAATCATATATACTGTACAACTCTCAGAGCCGGTTCCAGCCCGGGTAATATCAGAGGGTCGCGTCAGGAAGAGCATCTGATGTGAAAACTCTTACAAAATCAATTATTCGGACGGCTGTGGAAGCAGCTGAACAT
Organism: Tachysurus vachellii; assembly: GCF_030014155.1. Classification (NCBI taxonomy): domain Eukaryota; kingdom Metazoa; phylum Chordata; class Actinopteri; order Siluriformes; family Bagridae; genus Tachysurus; species Tachysurus vachellii. The sequence goes on from NC_083465.1 coordinate 28,954,828, forward strand.
CAGGACATCAATAACAACACCAAGAACACGATTATCAATGTTGGCATATTGTGGTTTCATGAGACTCAGGAAAGTGCCCTAGAATTTTATTACTCGCTAAATGAAACTTGCCTTAGATTTACTCGAATGCCTTGTCATGTGGAACACTTCTGAATTACACAGGTTTAGTAACATCAATGACTGTGTGTGACTCTGAATATAAAGCCACAGCGTATGAAGATGCACTGTACAGCTGCAAGCTTGAAATGGAAATATGTCTGTAAATATTGTTTTGTGTGTGTGTGTGTGTGTGTGTGTGTAGTTGGCTATGGCCAGTCTAATAAGAGGCAATGAGCTGGAGCTAGCGGTGTGTGTGGGGACAGTGCTGGGAGAATCTGCACAAGAAGCTACTCATTACGTCCTGGAACTCCTGGCTAGGAAATACATGACCACAACCACATGGTACGAGTTCTTATCACAAACAGAATTCCAAAAATAGACAGAAATTAAGACAAGTTTAATTATGCAAAATAAACCAGTAAAATGTGTTTGGAGATTATTATTATTATTATTATTATTATTATTATTATTATTATTATTATTATTATTATTATTCTGTGTACTGTGTGTCATCATACTGCTGTTTTCACAGCTGTTTGTAAGCAGTGGTTTTCAAACTGGCATCCAGGGACCTGTGAAGCAGACAGGAGGGTCTATTATTATTATTATTATTATTATTATTATTATTATTATTATTATTATTATTATTGTTATTGTTGTTGTTGTTGTTGTTGTTGTTGTTGTTGTAACCTTGTACCAATGCTGGGAATCACAACTTAACATTACGAAAATTATTTATCCTTATATAGTTCTTATAGTTATTTGTCGGCTTGACCGATCACAAGCTTGATCGAATGGGTTTCGATCATTCAGGAGTAAAAAACTCAATTTATAATTAAAATTTATATTAAAATTAAAAGTGTCCCTGGAACCAGGAGGTTTGAGAATCACGTATTCTTCACTGCTGTGTGATTAGTGCTGTGTGCTGTGTGATTATGGCTCATCTGCTTTGTTTTATCATCCAAACCCATCAACAGCTTTCCATGCATCAGATACAGGTATCACCTTTTAACACATTTCTGATTTGTTTGTTTGTTTGTTTGTTTGTTTTTATGTGTGAAATCATTACTCCATAGCATCACTGTTGTCATGTACAATAATCCCGTATTGGTATTTGGTTTAATCTCTGACACATGAGCAGATCACATGATTAATAATAAGAGCATGTTTTTTTTTTGTTCATCATGTCATCTGCCATATTTTTGGAGCCTCCGTTCAATTCACGTGTATTTGTAGAGCACTTCTACATACAACATCTATGAATTCTACATGATTTTCAGATATAACGTTTTTAATTTGCCAATGACGAAGGGTTGATGTAGATTTCTTTACAGAAACTTTTAAGGGTTTTAACTTTGATAGTGAGTTGATATCAGGCACGTCAGTGTGTATTCGGTACTGAATTTCACTCTTCACATCAGAATAATTCTCCAATAAAAACTCTAGTCACAAACTGCGGACCCTGGAGACTTCTTCCTTCTTCCAGGAAGCTTTTAAAAGTTATTTACATTTACAGCATTTAGCAGACGCCCTTATCCAGAGCGACTTACATTTTATCTCATTTTTTATACAACTGAGCAATTGAGGGTTAAGGGCCTTGCTCAGGGGCCCAAGCAGTGGAAACCTGGTGGATGTAGGAATCAAACTCACAACCTTTCAATTGGTAGCCCAACACCTTAACCACTAGGCTACACCATCCACATCCCCACAGTTATTGATGTGTCGTGTCTCTGTACACATCGCTATAGAAACAATGACATATTAGAAGAGTAGGAAAAATTTAGAAACGTAAACAGGACATTGATGATTATCACATTAAACAAGTCATTAAAATGCTACATCACCTTCAGCTCCAGTAAACAAACATTTCTTTGCTTTAAAGCTTTAATTAATTCCACATAGGAAACAGCAGAGCGTTTCTCTGTATTTATCATATACATATACAGTATTTATCATTGTGTGTGTGTGTGTGTGTGATTCTCACACACAGGGACTTGGCTGCCAGGCTGCTGCAGATGATCCCCGATAATGA